>NW_007232065.1:165535-216801 GCF_000164805.1 Carlito syrichta
CGGGCTCAGGCAATCCACTCACCTCAGCCTCTCAAAGGCACGGGATTACAGGCTGAGCCACCGAGCCCGGCTCATCATGTTTTTTTAGCGTTTATTTTCTTCATGACCCTGTGCATCATTCCATTTTTGAAGTTCACATTCATACCTCATTCACCACGTCACTTTCTGGCAGCACATACATTTGTGAGCAACTGTTTTCAATGATGAAACTTGGGAAGAGCAAAACTTGAACGAACATTTCTGATGAGCACCTTGAAAACTCACTAAGAATGGCGACCACTGCCATTGAACCAGACACGGATAGATTCGTTTTACAAAAACAAGGTTTAATGCTACTTGTTAGATATTGTTCTCATTTTTCTAGACTTTATATTAAAAATATTAAAAAAGAAGTCTTATATGTAGATGATTTCTGTGTGGCCCATGACAGTTCTTTACTCGGTGCGGCCCAGGGAAGCCACGAGGCGGGATGCCCCTGCTGTAAGTGTGTCCACAGATGTCAGCCTCCTTGGCTGGGACAGGATGGAAGAGGGCTGGGCAGGGACCCACGGGGTGGGCAGCATGTATCCAGCCACTTAGGTCCTGCAGGGCAGGAAGGACCAACGACTGTTGCAGTGACTCCCGCGAGCCTCGGGTATGTGTGATTTACAGGCTTTGCTCTGGCATACACAAGATGCATGAGGCTCCTAGTGGCAAAACGCATCACGAGGGGAGGTTTTCTAATATATAAGGATTTTTAGTTAAAAAGACCTAACCAGATCCCAAAACTGTTTTCAGCTGGGTTCTGAAACTCTCCATTTTCTTTGAGTTGGGCTGGAGGGTAGTAGCACGATCATGGCTCACTATAGCCTCGACCTCTTGGGCTCAAGCGATCCTCCTGCCTCAGCCTCCCAAGTAGCTAGGACTATAGGCACACACCACCATGCCTGGCTAATTTTTTTATTTTTTTGTAGAGACAGGGTCTTGCTATGTTGCCCAGGCTGGTTGCAAACTCCAGGACTCAAGTGATCCTTGCACCTCAGCTTCCCAAAGTGCTGAGATTACAGGTATGAACTACTGCACCTGGCCAATAGTTTTTATTTTCAAGCATTCGATCATTACTTTCCTGTCATTGGAAGAGGATAGGAAATCAGGAAGATCCTCTCCCAGGGCCCCCTTTGAGAATGAGGGGGCAGAGCTGGCCTCTTTGAGCAGTGAACGTCTTCATGGCTCTTGTACGTGTAAAGAGCCTCCCTGCACTAAGGGACTCTTGGATGCTGCCATTCGATTCACCAAGGCTGAAATGATCAGAGTGAGTTTCTTTTTTTCTTAAAAAAATTGAAAGTGGTTGCAATTCTTAGTGAGTTCTCAAGGTCCTTGTTAGAAATGTTTGTCCAAATTTTGTTCTTTGTGTGCTTCATCATTGAAAACAGCTGCTCACAAATGTATCTTTTTTTTTTTTTGAGTTGGAATCTCACTCTTGTCTCCCAGGCTGGAGTGCAGTGACCCACTCACGGCTACTGCAGCCTCGACCTGCTTGCTCAGGTGATCCTTCCACCTCAGTCTGCCAAGTAGCTGGAACTACAAGTGTACACTACCACACCCGGATAATTTTTTAAAATTTATTGTAGAGACGAGGTCTCACCAAGTTGTCTGGGCTGGTCTCAAACCTGCAGTCTCAGGCAATCCACTTGCCTCGGCCTCCCAAAATGCTGGGATTACAGGCTGAGCCACCGTGCCTGGTTTAAATGTATCTTTAAAAAGCAAAAAACAAACACAAAAAAACATTGGCTGGGCACAGTGGCTCATGCCTATAATCCCAGCACTTTGGAAGGCTGATGTAGGTGGATCATTTGGGGCCAGGAGTTCCAATAAACCAGCCTGGGCAACATAGGGAGACCTCATCTCTAGAAGAAAACAAAATATCATTATAAGAAAGCTGCTTACCCTTCAAGATTGTAGGCTGCCCTTCCCCCTACATGAGGAAAGAAAGTGCTACTGAAATAGATGCACTATGTTGTTGTTGTTGTTTCGGAGAACAGCTGTACAGCTGGAACAACCAAAGTGTTTCTTTCTATTTCCTTGAAAGGTTAGATACAGTGTCCTCTGTGCATGTATAAGTTCTTTTTTTTTTTGTGTTGGAGTCTCACTCTGTCACCCAGACTGGAGTGCAGTGGCCGCTCCTGGCCACTACAGCCTCGACCTGCTGGGCTCCGGCGATCCTTCCGCCTCAGCCTTTCAAGTAGCTGGAACTACAGGCATGCGCTACCACGCCTGGCGGATTTTTTTTGCTTTATTGCAGAGATGAGGTCTCACTGCCCAGGCGGGTTTCAAACCCGCGGGCTCAGGCAATCCACTCACCTCAGCCTCCCAAAGGCATGGGATTATAGGCTGAGCCACCGAGCCCGGCTAACGTATAAGTTCTTACTGTGTACTTCCAAGAACACAACCTACCAGAGATGTAAACCACATCCTCACTGTGGTGTACAGCCCTCATAGGCCTTGTTGACCCTCTCCTGAGTTGAGTGTAACTTAGGGACTGTGTTTGTTTTGCCACACAAATCCAGTGTAGATCATTCCTGAAGACTGGCATTGGGCACTGGCTGTCTTCAGTCATTATGGAACATGGACATCAAATCCAAGCCCTTCCTCTGCATCTTTCCTCACAAAGCTTCCCTGAAGTTGCGCACAGTGTTAAGGACCTTCTTGCCATGTGAATCCCAAAACCTTGGGCCCCACGTTGGGGGGAGAATTGGAGCATCAGGGCACTGATTGTGCAAGTGGGCCCACGTGGTGCGGTTCTGCTTATCTTGGTACAAACCTTTGTGCAGATGTGAGAACCCTCTGGGCCACATATACCTCTTTGAGAACATTCTAGATGGCTGCATTTCCACGGCCACCTGGAAGACCCAGGTTTGAATCATGGCTTTGCCTCTTGCTAACTGTGATCTGGGACAAGCTTTAGTCCTTCCAGAGGCTGTATTTGTGGCTGTAAATGGTTTTCATCATCCTCAGGCCCTTTCATTGAGTTATTTAAGGCTATGTGAGATACCTGATCACTAGTTGAAATTTGCTTTACATACAGAAAGATGATGCTTTGTCAGCATGTATCACACACCAGCAACACGTATACAGAGTTACAGTCATGACAGTAGTAACTTGGGACTTCTGCTTTTATCTGAAATGAATGATTGGCCATTCAAGGCTGTATATTCCTCAGTGCAGTGGCAGATTCAGTATTATTTGTGATTTGACTTAGAGATGGGTGACACAGTTTTCATCACAGCAGGTTGCCCATGTAGTTGTGTTTGTCAATTCCTGCATGAAACTGCTTGCATCTGACCTTAGGCAAGCTCATTAACATGTCTGAACTTTGCTTTCCTTATCTGTAGGGTCTAGATTTGTTGGGAGAATTAAATGGAATAATGTATGCAAAATAGATGGTTCTTGACACATGGTCAGTTCTCACTGAATAGTAGTGATCCCTGCTGTTGCTACTGTCACTACTAAAACTGTGTGTACTCTGACCTGCCAGCTGGACTGACATTTGCACCAGCCAGGTGACTCAGCTACAGACTAAGTTCAATGTTTCCTGGGTATACAATGTTCATGGACACCCAGGGCCTGACTGTTTCTGGAAATCTTCATGGTAACCGAAGCATGGTCTGCAAGTGTGTTTGGAACGCATCTCTTGTGTTCTGGGACAACATGCCTAGTATTCCTGCCCCTCCATCCCCTCCAGGAAGATGGCATGTTGGCTGCAGGAGTCTCTCTTGAGGTCCAAGTCAGGACAAATGACATGGCAGTCAGGTAGTACTCTATATTGTTGGAGGACATGCCCCATGTAGAGCATGTCAAATTGTAGTTTTCTCCAGTGCTTTCTTGCCAGGGTACTCTGGTCCCTTGGCAGAGCTGCTCTCTGACGGCTCTCCTGCTGACTGTCACTTCACCTTGTGTAATTGTCAATTCTGTACTTATGTCCTGAGCCTCAGGTGGTAGGAAGTTCTCAGAGGAGCTGAGAGTCTCCAGCAACAGGTGTGCCATCCCAGATGCCCTGTGGTGTTACATGAATCTCCCAGGTTGCTGTGCTTGTAGCCTGGGTGAGTTCTGTAGGGAACAATGTTTGGTCTTGATACCTAAACTCAGTGGTTTGTGGATTGGACATGCAGATGTGGGGTCAGCAGTGTCTGCCTCCTGGCCTCACAGTACACTATTCATGAGGAGGGTGTGATCCATGGATGGAGGGGGCATGAGGCTAGGACCTAGAGGGTGTGACGCCCAGATGGAGGTGGGCATGATGCCAGGAAGGAGGATGTGGCGCTGGGATTGAAGAGATGTGAGGTCAGGATAGAGGAGGCCATGAGCTGGGATCGAGGGGTGTGTGACACAGAGATTGAGGGGGGTGATATCCAGATCCACAAGGATATGACGCCACAATCCAGCAGTAGACCTCTGACTTCTCTGTGGGGCCTTCCAGGACTGGTGGCGTGCAGGCCATCTGCTGTGCTGTGGCCCTCTGGCCTCTGCTGGGACATGTTGCTCAGGGATGCTGTCCCTGGGACCAGATCACCGAGTCTTTGGGGCAGATTCGATCCCCTTAGGCTTTTCCTCAGACCCCCACCCATAATCCCACGGTGCCTTCATCTTCTGCTTTTGCCTCCTTCCTCCTTCCTTCCCCTTCCTTCCCCTCTCTCCCCCTCTGCCTGCCTGGTCCAGAGGATCAGGCCTGTGTCCCTCTGGAGCTCCTGGAGCTTCCTGGCCATGCCTCCTCCCCTCCCCCACAGCCTCACCCTAGGTCCGAGCTTCCTCAGTGTCTTCACCAGCACAGGAATGTCAAAGGCATCGGTCACACTTGGAGCGTGTCCTCACGTTTGGGTCGGGTGGGCTCTGTAGCATGGAGCCGCACTGGGGCTACATGTCTGTGTAACCACTCTTTGTCGAGAGGGCCTCCTTGTGGTTTGATGCTCCTGCTGGAATTGAGAGACTCTGTGAAGCCTGCCAGCTTGCTTCACCACACAGGATCTCCCAGGAAGGGCCTGTGGCCATCAGGAAGGGGGTGACTAATGACCTTGTGGCCAATGGCCACCCTTATAAAACAGACTTACAACCCAGTGTCTGTGTTTTACTGAGAAAGAGAGGTTCTCACGCTTGTAATCCCAATACCTTGGGAGGTGGATGTGAGAGGATTGCCTAGGCCCAGGCATTCAAGACCAGCCTGGACAACTTGGTGAGACCTCATCTCTACAATAAGTCAAAAAGTAGCAGGCATGGTGGCATGTGCCTATAGTCCCAGCTACTTGGGAGCCTGAGGCAGGAAGATCACCTGAGCCCAGGAGGTCAAAACTGCGGTGAGCCATGATTGTGCCACTGCCCTCCAACCTGGGCGACAGAGTGAGACCCCGATTCAAAGAAATTAAATAAACAACCATGTGAAGCCCTCTGGCCTCACGCACACCCTGCAATGGTAGCTTTTACCTGGCCAGGCACACAACAACTTGTATTATGGAAATATGGTGATCACATTCTGTGGGCCCGTTTGATAAGATCATATTGGAACATTTAAAAATAGATGAGTAACTACGGGCGACCAGGAGATAGCATGGCCCCAGCTCAGCCAGCTGTAACCCAACCACGGCGCCCGCCTGTGTGTGACAACAGTCTTCGAGGCCTTCTGAGATGGTCCCTCTTGTGTATAGCACGTAAGTCCCCTAAAGGAAGGCAGGTGTGCTGGAAGCAGTGCCAGGTCAGGCCAGGGCAGCAAACCACCGTGGGCTCTGCCCCCTGCTTTGTATAGCACATTTGGCAAGCCCTTTCTTGAATCTTGACCTATTAAAATCAGTATTTATTAAAATAAATAAATTAGTTGTGTGTCATCAATGAGTCAAATGTTCTTTCTCCTGTTTACCTGCATGAAGTCATTTTGCCTTTTTTTTAACTTTTTATTTTTGAGTTGAGATCTCCCTCTGTTCATCCAGGCTGGAATGCAGTGGCATGATCATGGCCACTGCAGCCTCGACCTCCTGGGCTCAGGCAATCCTCCCTCCTCAGCTTCCTGAGTTGCTGGGACTACCGGCACACACCACCATGCCCAGCTAATTTTTTTGTTTGCTTTTTTGTAGAGATGAGGTCTTGCTATGTTGCCCAGGCTGATCTTGAACTCCTGCCTCAAATGATCGTCCTGCCTCGGCCTCCTAAAGTGCTAGGATTAGAAGCATGAGCCACTGTGCCTGGCCTACATTGTGAACTTTAAAAAAAAAGGCATAAAAAAGGCAACTTAATATATGTCTTTATCCTGTTTGCAATTTGCTTAGGCAATTTTTACTTTAAGGTTATGGGTGTGATACAAAACTTCTTTTGAGTTGGAGTCTCACTTGGTCGCCCAGACTGGAGTGCAGTGGCTGCTCCCGGCCACCGCAGCCTCGCTTGCTGGGCACCGCTATCCTTCCGCCTCAGCCTTCTGAATAGCCGAAATTACAGGCATGCGCTACCATGCCCGGCTGATTTTTTTATTTATTGTAGAGATGCCCGCGGGTTCAGGCAATCCACTCACCTCAGCCTCCCAAAGGCGCGGGATTACAGGCTGAGTCACTGAGCCCGGCTCAAAACTTTTTTTAAAAAGAGGAATATACCCACATTCCAGACAAATTTGTCCCACCATATAGTACATTCTTGTTTCATGTCAAGTGGCAAATAAAATCTACATTTGCCAGTTTTTTTCTGTAATAAAGTTAAATTGTCATGCTGAATTTTGTTTATCTTTTTGTGTGTCCTATGTGTGCACATGTGATTTATGGTTCGATGTTACACAGTATTTAGAATTCTTTTGAATGGCGGTTCGACACTTTGAAGTGGCCAGGCATGACTGGTGTTAAAAGTGTATAAACCGGCCAGCTTGTTGTGCCTTCTGTGTGTCTTTTGAGTGTCTAAGATTTTTTTCGATGTGCTGTGTCTATGCTCTGCCTGCCTGCCTGCTGTGTAATGCTATGAGATTCCAGGTGAGAGAGCAGGTAACCCTTATTTACTCCAATGACAGAGGAGTGAAACCAACTTAGGAGAATCCCAGGGTCTAGCTGGATAGGAAAAATGCCGCTGGATAATGATGTTTGGTTTTTTCCATCTTCATTTTGATTTGGGGCACACATGCATGTTTTCTACATAGACATGCTGTGTAGTGATGGGGACTGGTCTTGGGTGGCCCCTTCCCCAGATGGTGAACATGCAACCCCAAGGTAGTTTCTGAACACTCACCCCCCCTCCCCCTCAGTGGTGTCCCCAGTGTCTGTCATTTCCATCTCTGTGACCGTTTAGCTCCTGCATATGAGTGAGAACACGCGGCATTTTGTTTTCTGTTGCTGAGTCCGTTCACTTAGGACAATGATCTTCAGCTCCATCCATGTTGCTGCAAAGAATGTGATTCCATTCTTTTTTATATTGCTGGCTTGTGATCTTAAAGATGCCTGTCCTTTGGCCTCCTGCCTGGGAGCTTGAGGGTCTGTGTGTGTTTCCTTTCCTTTTTTTTTTTTTTGTTTTTGAGTTGGGGTCTCACTCCATCGCCTAGGCTAGAGTGCAGTGGCACGCTCATGGCCACTGCAGCCTCAACCTGCAGGGCTCAATCTTCCACCTCAGCCTTCCAAGTGGCCGGAACTACAGGCACGCACTACCACACCTGGCTGATTTTTAAAATTATTCTAGAGATGGGGTCTCGCCAAGTTGCCCGGGCTGTTCTCGAACCCGTGGGCTCTGGCAATCCCCTCACCTTGGCTTCCCAGAGTCCTGGGATTACAGCCACTGTGCCCAGCCCTTTCCTTTTTTTATTTTTTTGAGTTGGAGTATCACTCTGTCACCCAGATTGGAGTGCAGTGGCCGCTTTTCTTTATTGGAACTTACCGGTTGGAGTGCAACAGTCTTAAACAGATCTCTGGGTGTGTGTGATCCTTTCATTATTGATTGATGGCAGCATCCAGCCCTTGACTGCTTTAGGCAGTTGGAAAACAATAGTCTAGAGAGTATAAAAAACACCTCTTTTCAACTCAAACGCTTAGGAGATCTGTCAGCCTCCTGAGGTGACTCCTCCAGACCTGAGCTTCCTGTCACCTCCCCTGGGTACAGATGACAAGGAACACTTGAGGGAGGGAAGGAGGAGGAAACAGAGCAGTGTCCATTGGCAGGTCTAGGGGAGACCCCTGCTCCGCCACGGCTCCGGGAAAGGCTCAGGTCACCAGGTCCTCGGTTGCCATGACCACTGCACACGGCCTGCCACCATGGACTTCTTCTGGAGATTAATTTGGTTTTAGGCAAATCATGAGGTTATTTTGGTTTTATTTCAGTGTTGATGCAAGGAGATTATGGACTTTTCCCACAAATGCACACACACACACACACACACACACACACACACCCAGAAACATACATACAGAATTCAGCTTCTCCACTATAGATGAAGCGTTTACTGAGAGTCCTTATCATTCTATTGTGTGCCTAAAAATTCCTTTCTGGCCTGGAATGGTGGCTCATACCTGTCATCCGGCACTTTGGGAGACTGAGGCGGGAGGATTGTTTGAGCCCAGGAGTTCAAGACCGATTTGGTCAAAATAGCAAGACCTCATCTCTACAAAAAATAAAAAATGAGTGTGTAGTGATGCATGCCTGTAGTCCCAGCTACTTGGGAGGCTGAGGTGAGAGGATCACATGAGCTCAGGAGGTCGAGGCTGCAGTGAGCCCTGATGGTGCCACTGGACTCCAGCCTGGGTGACAGAGGGAGACCCTGACTCAAAAAAAAATTCCCATTCCGACCTGCCCCACCCGGGTTCCCTTGCCCTACGTCAATGGGTACTCAGTGGAGGGAGGGGCTCAGAGGCGTTGAGGTTACTTCTGAGAGAACTGGAGGCATTCATCACCACAGAGCTCGTGTGTCTGAACACTGTACAAGTGACACAAGTTGTGGCTTCCATCTTTAGAATCTGAGGACATGTCTATAAACAATAGCAAGACTACTGCCAGAGGGGAGGCAGTTTTCATCTGGTATTTAGAGGATGCATCGTGAGTGGGTTTGAAATATCCCCTGGGATTATCAGAGACTCTGCATCCAGATCCCCAGACCCAGGACCTGGAGCTGGCTGAAGGCCCTGGGCCTGTCTTCCTTCCAGCCTGTGGGGGCCACACCCAGTACCAGAATGTACTAGGGCTGCTGGGACCAGGGTCTTGAGAGAGAGACTCTCAGTTTTCTAGTGCTCCTCTCTTCTGCTTTTGAAAACAGAAAAACAGAGAGTGAGATTGCACATTTACAACCCAACTTTTCCTGAATATTGTCAGGGCAATTTTTTTTTTTTTTGGAGTTGGAGTCTCACTCTGTTGTCCAGGCTGGAGTGCAGTGGCACAATCATAGCTAAATGCAGCCTCAACCTTCTGGGCTCAGGTGAGTCTCCTGCCTCAGCCTCCCATGTAGCTGGGAATGCAGGCACGCACCACTATGTCCAACTGATTTTTTGATATTTTTGTAGAGATGAGATCTCGCTATGTTGCCCAGGCTGGTCTCAAACTCCTGGTCTCAAGCAATTCTCCTGCCTTAGCCTCCCAGAGTGCTGGGATGACAGCCATGAGTCACTGCACCTGGCCTTTTTTTTTTTAAATCTTAAACTTCTGGAATAATTGGTTGTTTTGTGATGAGGATAGATAATATCTAGAAAAAAAGTTCTTTGTAATCAGTTTTTTTTCTCCCTCTCCTTTCCTTTTTCATTTGTCATTTTCCCTGATGTCTTTAGACTCTAAATGACAGGATTTTAGAAAACAAAGTGCCCTTAGGCATCACTCGTGTGCTAAACATTTCCTTGTGGCTCTTCTTCCATCTTTGGAAACTGAGGCCTAATGCTGTGGTCCTTTGTAAGAACTTCTCTGTGTCCTGTTTGGTCTTTCTGTGTTGCCGAGCTTCTCCTGTGTCTTCCCTGGAGTGAGTGAGTTCAAGGACTCGCTGGGAATGGAATTAGGTGCATTGAGTGTCACCGTCCACCTGAGCCCACACGACTCTGGAGACAGGCTCGTGTACACAGGGAGAGACCGAGTCTGCGAGGACAAGGGCCCCTCCCCAGCCCCAGAAGGTGAGCAGCGTAGACAAGGACTATGCAGATTGAACTTGTTAGGAGCCACATGTAGGGACGCTTTCCTGACTGTTCTTGGGAGTCACCCTGGTATCGTCTGGGTCCTCTCCTGGGCACGTGGGCAAGTCAGTGTGTAGGGTCTGCCTTGCCCACCTAAGAGATGGGGTTCTGGAAGTCCAGGAGCGAGTCTCCATGCGGGGGGTGAGTGCGAAAGTCAGAGGAGGTGAAGTGGGAAGGACCTGACCTCCAAGAGGCTATTCCAGCAGGGGTGGCCCAGGTGGGAGCTGGAGGGGCTCCCTGAGTGGGGTGGGGGGGGCGTGGGTGCCGGCGGGTCCCCATGGGGAGCTGGTGCAAGTGTGTATGTGTGCATGTGTGTGTGCACATGTGTGTGTGCATGCATGTGTGCCTATATGTGTGTGTCTGTGCGTGCACGCATGTGTGTGCATCCGTGCACGTGCATGGATGCCTGTGTGTCTCTGCATGTGTGCTTGTGTGTTTGTGTCTACAAATATGTGCACGATTACCTGTTCATGCATGTGTGTGCCTTGTGTATACACTCATGTGCATGTGCACATGTGTGCCTGTGGCTATCTGTATGTACACATGTGTGCCTATGGTTGTGCACATGTGCATGTGTCCACACGTACATGTACCTGTACATGTGTGCATGTGTGAGTGCATACGCACATGTAGTGCATGTGTGTCCTCTGTGGTATGCTCACACTCAGTTTGAACACAGTTCCCCCTGCAGGCCATCCTTTCTTCTCTACTGTCCTGTAGCCCTTGACCAGCTTGTGTCATTCTCTTTAATGTTTGAGTCTCACTGTGTTGCCCAGGCTGGAGTGCATCGGCACGATCACAGCTCACCTTGGCTTTGACCTCCTGGGCTGAGGTGATCCTCCCACCTCAGCCTCCTGAGTAGCTGGGACCACAGGTGCACACCACCACTCCCGACTGATTTTTGATATTTTATATCCATGAGGTCTTGCTCTGTTGGCCACGCTGGTCTTAAACTCCAGGGCTCAAGCGACGTTCCCGCCTCGGCCTCCCAAAGTGCTGGGATGACATGTGAGCCACGGTACCCCACCACGCCTGCTTTATAGACAAGAAAACTGAAGCTCAGCGTAGTAGAGTGTCTTGCCCAGGGTTACACAGCTGGGAAACTGAAATACATGAGGGCCCAAGGCCTTCTGACTCTGATGTCTTTGTCAGTCGAGCAAAGACTCCCCCTTGAAAGCACAATAACATGTTTCTCCCTGAACTCACGGCTTTGTGGTTCTGGCCCAGAGCAAGACTGCGGTGCTGGTAAGGTGGGAAGGAGGTGGAGGGTGATGGCCGGGTGGCTAATTAATCTAGATAACATGTTCCTGCAGCATGGGGCCTCCAGGGGATTTATTCATAGATGAGGAGCCATTCCCAGCCGGGAGTGAGACTGGAGCGTGCACAGCAAGTTCATCCCAAGAAACAAAAGAAAAAGTTACTTGGGGTGAGATAGGGTGAATGGGGAGGGTGAGGCATGAGGGTCATGCCATGTTTGGTCAAAAACTGCTGAAATTGCTGAACACTCAGCGTAAGTCACCTATCATGAAATGGGCAATGTGTTGAAAGAATCTCCAAAAAAAAAATTCGCTAAGCCAAACGCAGCCTCTCTCACAGCAAGGCTAGCTGGTCCATTGATGCCGATGTGTTCCTAGAACACTCAACTAGCAGGTGAGGCGTATACTACAAGGGGCGGCCCTCCCAAAGATAATTCTGTTTTTTTCTGGGTCTCCCCTCATGTGTGTTCTTGCTGCTGATGAGCTCACTCTCTCCTGTTTGTGTGACCTTGCAGGCTGGCCCCCTTCCCTGGGTCTTCCTTTCCTGCTTGAGGGCAGGTGACTTAGATCAGCACCTCTAGCCTTCCACATCCCACAGGACCCAGACCCACCCTCTGAGCCTGAGGGCCCCTCCCCTTATTTCTTAGGGAGCTAACATGGTGGGAGCTTGGATTCTGGTCACAAGTATAGGAGCTGTAGGCTGGGATCGTGGTCTAGGTACTGTGTTTTTGTAATAAGGTCTTACTAAGGCACAGCTATGTTTGTTTAATTTTTTTGTGGGTGTTGAAGGTTTTTTAAATTTTTGATTTGCGGTCTCACTCTGTCACCCAGGCTGGAGTGCAGTGACATGATCATGTCTTACGTCAGCCTCGACCTCCTGGGTACAGGCGATCCTCCCACCTCAACCTCCTGAGTAACTGGGACTACAGGAGCATGCCACCACTCCCAGCTGGTCTCGGACTCCTTGGCTCAAGCAATCCTCCTGCCTTAGCCTTCCAATGTGTAGGGATTACAGTTGTGAGCCACCATGCCTAGCTAACTTTTTTATTTTGTAGAGATGAAATCTTACTGTGTTACCCAGGCTGGTGTTTATTTATATCTGTGGTTGATAATGACAAAGTCAAAAGAAAGGAGAAAACGTTGAAGAAAATGTTGCCCAAGCCTTGCTGCAGAGGGCCTGGTAAGGCTAAGCCTCCAAGCCAGACTCCCTCCAGTCCGTGTTGCGTTCATGGGTCTTTGCTGTAAAGGTTGGGATGGGTGGGAGGATGGCAGAGAGAAGACGGGTGGCTTATGTCTAGAAAGTTCTTTCAAGTACAGTCACGCCTTGCTTAATGGTGGGGACATGTTCCGGGAACTGCGAGCATCACATAGTGTGCTTACTCCAACTGAGGCAGTGTATATCTTTATATATATTTGTTCGTGTGGAAAACCAAATGTCTCAGCACCATGACTGAACACCAGTCGTTGCCCTTACTTGGTCTGCAGTGTGTGGTCAGGTGCCATATTGCAAGTTTTTTTCACTCTGTTGCCCAGGCTGGAGTGCAGTGGCGTGATCACGGCTCACCGCAGTTTTGACCTCCTGGGCTCAAGCGATCCTCCCACCTCAGCCTCCCAAAGTGTTGGGGTTACAGGCATGAGCCACCATGCCCAGCCTGATTTCTTGTCTTACTGTCTTTTCCCCTCTAGAATCCAAGCTCCTTTTTGTGTTGTTTTCTATTCACTAATGGCGTCCTTCAAGGTGCCAGGCATGTCTTAGATACTGCATGAGTGAATGAGTGAATGAATCAGCAGATGGGTAAAGGAATCAAGGTGGACTGTGTTAGAAACATCCTCAGAAATGAATTGGAAATATCAGAGACTGGGCGTGGTAGCTCACGCCTGTAATCCCAGCACCTTGAAAGGCTGACATGGGAGGATCACTTGAGCCCATGATTTTGAGACCAGTCTGGCAACATATTGAGAACTTGTTGCTTCAAAAAGTAAAAAAAATTCCAGGTGTGGTGGGGCATACCTATAATCCCAGCTACTCGGGGGGCTGAGGTGGGAGGATCACCTGCGGTGGAGGCTGTTGTGAGCCATGCTCCTGCTACTGTACTCCAGCCTGGGTGACAGAATGAGACCCTGACTGAAAAGAAATAAGAAAAAGCATCGGGAGGTACCATTTCCGGTTTACCACCAACACACACCCAGCTCCTTGCTCCATCTTGCTGAGGGTCTTGCCTCCCCTTACCCCAGGGCTCAGCCCCAGCCTCATACTCAGCATGTGGGTCCTCCATTGCTGCTGATTGAGGGTGTTATACCTTCGAAGCGGTGGGAGATGAGGCTGCTGTCCTAATCAGCATGTACACAACTTTGACCCAGCTTCCCAGGAGGAGGTGTGTGTCACTTTGTGAGCTGCAGACACACCCCTGCACACTCACACACAGCTCTACTGTGCACTCCTGCGGATGGCTTATATTCCAGGCTGTTGGACTTGGTTCTCGTCTGCTCCATCCTGTTCCATTAAAACACCACTGGTTGGGATCCAGTGTATCGATGTCATGGCCCATGAATGCATCATGGCCCACAGGTGAAACATTTGAAAAGAGTGTTCAGAACGCAGTGCTCTCACCCAGGCCTGGCCACCCCGGGGAAGGGTCCATGTGTCGAGGCAGGCGGCGGTGCTGCCAGGCAGGTCGGTGGGCCCACAGAGGCCTGCGTCCATACCCTTCCAGAGGGCTTCCCTTCAGATGATAGATGTAATTTAGTTGCTGTCTTTCTTAAAAACCGTTTTTCACTAATCATTTCTCCCCAGCATATAGGCTGTTTGTTTTTCTCTTGTGTATTGATTTCTTTAATTGCTAACAGGAGTCATCATTCCCCAGTGCTCTTAAATTGAAAAACAAATAGACTTGGCCTATCTATATCTGCTAACTCATTTTCCCACTCAGTTTTTTGCATGAGTTTTCTCTGGAGGTGTGGGCATGTGAATATATATACTTATGTATAGATGTATGGGTATACACATATATGTGCACATATGCATACATGCACATACACGTGTGTATACACATAGATACACACGTGTACACACATACATGTGTATATACAGGCATAGACACACACATGCATACACACAGGTGCATATTACACATATACACATGCATATGAATACGTAATGCACATGCATGTTTATGTATACAAATATATAATATACATGTCCATATGCATGCGTATCAATATAATACAAATGTATGCACGTATAGGGCTATATAATACTTGCCCCTCCCCTTTCCTCCCCTCTCCTCCCCTCCTTCCACTCTTTAGAGACAGAGTCTTGTTCTGTCATGCATACTAGAATACAGTGGCACAATCATAGCTCACTGTAATCTTGACCTCCTAGGCTCAAGTGATCTTCCCACTTCAGCCTCCTGAGTAGCTGGGACTACAAGGGCGCACCACCACACCTGGCTAATTTTTTGTAGAGATGGGATCTTACTCTGTTGCCCAGGCAGCTGGTCTCAAATGCCTAGATTTAATGGATCCTCCTGCCTCTGCCTCCCAGAGTGTTGGGTTTACAGGCATGAACCAATATGCCTGGCCAGGAGCCATTTCTATGACCCAAAGCCTGAGAAAGTGTCTTTGGTTAATGAATATTGGGAGAGGGCCACTGAACTGACCAAGCTTGGAATTAAACATCAACTTGACATTCGTGATGGGAAGACCTAGGCAAGAGAAGACATCTAGCAGCTAGAGAATTGTGAGCCCCTGATGGCCACTTCCTGATTATTATATTTTTTCTTAGAGATGGGTCTTGCTCTGTCGCCCAGGCTGTAGTGTAGTGGCGTGATCACGGTTCACTGAAGCCTCAAATTCCTGGGCTCAAGTGATCCTCCAGTCTCAGCTTCCCGAGTATCTGGGACTACAGATGTGCGCCACAGTGTCCAGCTAATGTTCTTCAATTTTTTAGAGACATGGTCTCAAAACATTGGCTAGATTGGTCTTGAACTCTTGGGCTCAAGCAATCCTCTCACCTCAGCCTCTCAAAGTGCTGGGATTACAGGCGTGAGCCACCATGCACCACTAAATGGACTATGATTTTATTCTAACTTGCTGCATCTGTTTGCTGGAGGTCCCTCCCACTGCCACTGTTGGGTGGAAAATCAATCAGATTTGATGACTGGACAACATTGTACCAGCTTTGTTCTCGTTTGTCCATCAAAAAGAGAGTCCTTAGGCCAGGTGTGGAGGCTCATGCTTGTCATCCCAGCACTTTGGGAGGCCAAGACAGGAGGATCACTTGAGCCCAGAAGTTTGAGACCAGTCTGGGCAAATATTGAGACTTCATCTCTACAAAAAAATTTTAAAAATTAGCTGGGCATGGTAGTGCATACCTGTGGTCCCAGCTACTCGGGATGCTTGAGGCAGGAGGATCACCTGAGCCCAGGTGGTCAAGGCTGTGATGAGTTGTGCACTCCAGCCTGGGTGACAGAGTAAGACACCGACTCAAAAAAAAAAAAAAAGGAACGTCCTCACGACACTGTCTGCTGTGTATTGATTACCCGTGGCTCCAGCTGCTTTTCTAGGTGTTTTATATCACGCCATCTCTGGGCCTCACACCTGGCGCTAAGCGGGTCTCTGACCAGTGAGGAAGCCAAGACGCTTCTGACACCATGATTCGTGCAGGGCCACTTGAGAGATGTGGCCTGGCTGCAGATCACCCACTCTCACTCTCCTCATCTGCCTCCCTACACTGAGATCGGCTTCTTTGTGAACGTCCTGCACCGTCTTGGGCTTTATTCCATTTCATCTTTAAGATGAAATGCCAGCATGTCTAAGTATGAGACACATTGAAATTAATGTCTAGTCTGTAAAACGCTATCAGAAATTCCAGGCCTTTCTTATTGTAAAATACAGAACTGATCCAAGTAAGAGCCCTCCCTCCCTCCATCCCTTCCTTCATTTTCCCTTCCCTCTCCTCCCCTTTTAGAGACAGAGTCTCTAAATGGTTAAGAAATAAGATACTCAGGTCTGGATTGGGAGAAACCACATTCTTGGCTTATTGTTATTACCCTGTGAGGGTCAGTTGTCTGCCCTTTCATTGCCACAGGTTTTTTGGGTGTGAGATTAAATGGTCCCATCCTGAAAGCCACCTTGATGAAAACAAAAGACAGCTGGGGCTGGTGTGGTGGCTCATACCTGTAATCCCAGCACTTTGGAAGGCCGAAGCAGAAGGATTGCTTGAGTCCAGGAGTTCAAAACAAGCCTGGGCAACATAGCAAGACTTCTCTATAAAAAAAGCAAAATTTACAGGGTGTGGTGGTGCATGCCTGTAATCCCAGCTACTGGGGAGGCTAAGGGAGAAGGACTGCCTGAACCCCGGAGGTGGAGGCTGTAGTGAGCCTTGATCATGCCACTGCACTCCAGTGAGCCCTAGCAAAAAACAAAAACAAAACAAACAAACAGCCACTGGGTTCCCAGAACTGAGATAATCTCACTGCAGAAATGTTTGGGTCCCATATCAGCATGGCCCCCAGTGGACTGTATGTTGCTGGGTTGGGGCCTTGAATGCCAGAGATCAGAAAGGCAGGTCTCACTGGCCCAGGCTCCTTGGGGAGACAGACCCCCGCTGTTAAGGGATTGTTTGGTTCGTTTTGTTTCATCCAAATTTGGGACTTCCTGCTCTCCTTCCCCCCTCCCCCACGACTCTCCTCAGCTGTTGGTTTACTTCTGAGAAGGGCACCCACAGCCTTTTCCAGGGCAAGGATTGGGGTTCTGGGGCCACCTGCCTCACTGGGAAAGTCTCCTGGGTCCCCCAGTTATTCTGAGTTTGCAAATGTGTATGTGAATGGAAAGATCACAGAAGAATGCTGAATCTTCCAGAGTTGTATCTCTCAGGTCTTTCAACACTGGTTAATGAGCCCGGGGAACTTTAATGTCTGGCGAGGATGGGTCAACCTGCCTTGGTCGTGCGTCTGGGGTCAGGGCTGTGCCTGTTGGTGGATGACTGCGGTAGCCAGTGGCTCTGGCCCCTGACAGTGACTTTGGGCAAGTCCTCTGTCCTCAGTGTACCAGAAGGAGTTAATTCCAGCCACACTGCTTGCTGCTGGGGTCTGTAGTCAGGTCTTTAATGGATTCTGTAAATAAAGGTTTGTAAGGAAGCAACTTGGTGAACTCATGGCTCGAATTCCAATTTTTAGTACTTCTTTATAGACACTGAGAGTGACTTGTTTTTAGTACTCCTTCTACAGGGTTTCTTAGATTGCCTCCCCCTCCCGTGTTAGTTAAACAGTTCTTGTTTGCTTTCTAAGTCTCGGAGGGCATCAATCTGCCCGTGGTACAATAGCCCTGGAAATAAGGAAGTCTCTGCTGAAAGCACACGAGGTGGGCACGGGTTGCTGTCATTTAACTGCTTTTCTCTCCAAATCGGTAAATATTTACACATGACCTTGTCAAGCAGTTTGGGACCACTCGGTCTCTCGAGAGCGTGCGACCAGGGCAGTGACTGCCCATGGGCCTGCTGCCATCCCCAGTGGCCACAGAGGCTGAACTTCCCAGTTAAAGACCCTGCTGGTCACAGACCCAGTACCCTCAAGGGAGTGGGAGCCCAGGCCAGGCTCCCTCTCTGCAGCAGGGTTTGAGAACATTTGCATTTTCAAGTTTGACTTCTAAGGATCTGACTTCTGAGGGTTGGGCAAATTGCTGGGAGCAGAGGACTCCAGAAAGTGAATTGTGGATTCTGGCTTAGGTTCACCACAGCTTCTGTTTCTTGTGGAATGTCATGACAGAATTTCATTCTAAGCACAAATGATGTTTTTTGTAAGTTGGGGGGAAAAAGTGGCTTACTTGCCCATTTTTGTAAAAATGGGACCAAGGTAATACGGTATTAAAACCCAACGCTCTAGTGTTTAGGGCAGATATAGAGTTTTGAGGTTTGAGGGTGTCTCAGCCTTCTGTTTTCTGGTTCCAGCATTTGAAATCTGACAAGCTAAAGCTCATTTTTAGAAGAGAGTACATATGTTCTTCAAGGCTGACACTGAAAAGCAAGAGAAGATCCTCATTTAGGGGGTAGTTTGGATATGAAAATTATAATATTATTGTATCAGCATAATCTGTTAATAACATGTTCATTTTGTCTGTCAAAATATAAGGAAGACTTAAGTATATTTAACAGTGTTCTGTTGTGAGAGTGCACTATTGAAGACTGCCAGGCAGTCAACAAACACATGAGAAGCTTTTAAAAATAAGTAGCTGTGACAATAGCAATACACTGACTTATTGCAAAGTACCTAAGAATTCTGTATTCATGCTTTTGTTTTTCAATTTCTTTGCAGAGTATTGGGAAAGGGTCATTGTGGTGCATAGACCCCGAGTATAGACAAAATCTAATTCAGGCTTTGAAAAAGACACCGTATCAACCACACCCGCACGTGTTCAAAACACCGCCCACCTCTCCTCAGGCATATCAAAGGTAAGCCCCAGACTTTTTGGGTTTTTTGGTCAGTAAAATTGCATGATCTTGGCAGAGACAGAGGCTGACCTGAACGTAACAGGCCGTGTGAGATTTTAAAAATAACCTCAGGTAAATGAGGCAGAAGTAAGTATTCTGAGAGACACAGCCGTGACTGTGTTTCCTGTAAACCTTACCGCTTGCACTGCTTCCAGAAGGCCTCACATGGGGTGAAGTAAGGTCTTCCTGGGTAGAAACGTTCTCAGAGAACAGTTGCCCACCCTCGCGTCTCGGGCATCCTGTTCCATTGGGATGAAGGTGCATATCCAAACTACCGGCAAGCAGATGTCGTCCTCCCCTGAGCTCCTGTCGCTCCAGATGTTCATGGACCCTGCTGGGTTGTGGTTTCGGTCTCCATGTGGACAGTGCCCTTGGTGACGATTGTGTTGTGGTTACTTGGTGTTTGCTTTTTCAAGGAGAACAGCAGAGAACCTTGGAGACATTTTTTTCTCCCTCACATACCCACTTGTTAGAAACAGTAAGGTCATGAGGACCACTTTTATAAATATACCATTGGAGGTGGGGGGTAGGGAGTAGCATGTCACTTTTTAAAAAAGGTGTGTTAATATTGGATTCCAGAAAAGAGTGATATCGTACAGAAGCAGATTTGAAAATAGATCCTATCAATATATAGTGCTTGAGTCTGAAACCCATTCCTCAACCCTGCAGTTTTTCTTTTTAGATGCGTAGGAACATTTCTACCATAACATCCCCGTTAAGACACGTTATCCTTGGACCACAGACTGATGGTGGTGAGGAGCGGCATGACATCATAGATTCTGGGAGTCTAGGGTCTGCTTCTTGGCAGATTCTTTCCCTAGTCTGCTGTCTGTTGTGGAGGGGGGAACACAAAGCGATTCTCGGATGGGGAATTAATGAAGTTTGTGGGCAGCCCCATTGAAAGCATTCCATCACAGGCCCAGACAATCAGTCTTCAGCAAGACAGAGAGGAACAGCTGGGCCCTCCGAGAAGACTGCTGTATGTCTGCCTTTGCTAGGCGATTAGCGTGATGGTCACCATAGCAACCAGAGCGTCTCCATGGCAACGCGTAGCCCAGACAGGTGCAGTTGCATCCCAAGGCTGTTTGTTGCCAGGCAAAAGGACAGGCCATTAGTACTTAGATGTACGCTGTTGCCTTAGCAACAAATAGCCCTACATAGCAACTACAGTTGGTTTGGAAGGTTTTTTTTGGGAAGGGGGGAAGGTTGTAGCAGCTTTTGTCTGTGTTCATAAAAATCAGTGGAAGCGTACTTTATTCAGAATGACAACTTGAGGTCACGTAGCTGTAGGAGATGAAATGGGATTTTTCAGAGCAGACCGACTGACGCCATAGAAATGTCCAGAAGGACAGGGCCATATGCTAGGTCTTCTTCCACGGCTGCAGCCATGCCCCTCAGTGCAAGGGAATGAGGATGGAGCGGGGACTGGCGGATGTGCAGGGCTGGTGGGGAGTCTGTGACACTGGTGACTGACAGATGTACTCTGCTCCTTTGCATTCCTCTCTCCCTGCCCTCTGAGTGCATGTAGACCCCTCGTCCCTGCTCCCCTCGGGTCCCTGTCCCTCTGCTTCTAGGAAGTTAAGAGCATGTGCCTTCTTCCTGGGTCATATTCTTGGTGCCTTTAGACCCATGTTTGATTGCCAAATGTGAGCCCGAGGGAAACCCAGTCATTATTTAATCACTTGAAGGATGATAGCGGCACTTGGCAGGTGTGACTGGCCACACATCTGGCCAGAACCCCCTGGGCTGGCCTCAGCTTAACAACTTCATTGGATTTTTTAATATAGGCATAAAAACACAGATGGGCCAGAGCTTCTGTGATGATAATAATGATAATAATGTCCTGTCCCCTTAAGCCGTTTCTCCTGGTGGACAGAGGGAACAAAAAAGTTTCTGCCCATGCCTATGTGGCGTTAGATGTCACTTCCACAAAGGTCACTGCCTGTGGGGAGGTGACAGGTGAGAGTCTGACTTGCCTCTTCACAGGCCTTCACCCTGTGAGGACAAGTCACTTTCTCGTTCCTGAGGACTACCTCCCTTCACCTGAAAGCTTCAGGGTCCTCCAGTATGTGAGACTGCTGAAGCCACTAAACACTAGGTGACTGTCTAGTATTCCAGAGCTCACAGTGATGCAGTATTTGGCTCAATTCTAAGCCATTGGGCCACTTGATTTATTGTTTTTGCATACGGGTCTCACTCTGTCACCCAGGCTGGAGTGCAGTGGCGTGATCATGGCTCATGGTAGCTTCGACCTCCCAGGTTCAGGTGATCCTCCCACCTCAGCCTTCCAAGTAGCTGGGACTACAGGCATGTGCCACCGTGCCTGGTTAATTTTTTATTTTTCAGATCAGAAGGTAGTTTATTGAGAAAGTAAATTACAGAAAGATAAAGAGATTCACCTCCTCAAGGTAGGGGAGAGGCCCAAAGCCAGGAAACATGGCCTGGCCATAGCTCAAAGAGCACATGGCTACGCCACAGCTTAGCAAGGCAATGACCTAATTTTTTTATTATTATTATTATTATTTTGTAGAGAAGAGATCTTGCTGTGTTGTTCAGGCTGGTCTTGGACTCCTAGGCTCAAGCAATCCTCCAGCTTCGGCCTCTCAGAGTGCTGCGATGACAGGTGCTAGCCACTGCGTCCAGTCTACACCTGCTTTCTTTTTTAATTGAATTTGTGAGTTGTTTTTAATTGAAATGCAGGCCTTGGAGATAGGAGCCCTTTGGTTTGTACACTGGGGCAGCCGTAACAAAGTGCCTCAACTGAGGGACTTAAACAGCAGAAATGGATGATCTCCCCATTCTGGAGGCTGGAAGTCCAAGGTCAGGGTGTTGGCAGGGCCGGTGCCCTCTGAGGGCTGTGAGGGAGTGTCTGTACCACCCTGGCTTTTCTGACGTTTTGCTGGATTTCTTGGTGTTCCTTGGCATGTGGACTCATTGCCCTGACCCCTGTCTCAGTGGTCTTCCTGTGTGCTGTGTCCATATCCTTTTATGAGATCACATGAGTCACACTGGTTTAGGGGCCACCCTTCTCCAGTTTGTCCTCCTCTTAACTGACTACGTCTCCAATGACCCTGTTCCAAAAAACATTCACATTCTGAGGCTGGGGGTGCTGGGACTTCAACATCTGAGTTTGGAGAGACACAGTTTACCCCCTAGCTGCCCCATTCTCAAGAGAGGCATTTCGCGGACAATAATATGGAGAAGCAGGCAACCCCCTCAGGTCCCCTGCCACTTTGGGAGCTTTTCTGTCCTCTCAATAAATCCTGCCTTCAAAAAAAAAATGTGGAAAAGCAAGAAGCAATGGAATATTTTATTTATTTATTTATTTATTTATTTTTGAATCACACTCTATTGCCCAGGCTAGAGTGCAGTGGCTCGCTCATGGCCACCCCAGTGTCAACCTGCTGGGCTCATGTAATCCTTCTGCCTCAGCCTTCCAAGTAGCCGGAACTACAGGTGCATGCTACCACGCTCAGCTAATTTTTTTTTTTTTTTTGTAGAGATGAGGTCTTGCCAAGTTGCCCAGGCTGTTCTCGAGCCCTATGGGCTCAGGCAATCCCCTCACCTCGGCCTCCCAAAGTGCTGGGATTACAGTCTTGAGCCACTGTGCCCAGCCAACAATGGAATATTTTAAAAGCACAACGATAGGGGTGTGTTAAAGGGACAGAGACTGAATCTGAAATTATATCCCATAGCCAAAGCTGGGACAGTTTGAGCCACAAAATAAAAACAAACAAGCAAACAAACAAACGTAGTAATGGATTATATAATGTTGTTACTTTTTGAAGTTGAATTAGGGTAGCAGTGTGTAATATGATGTTTGCTCAAAAGATGGCATTCATCAAATGAATGCTAGTGTCACTGTGCAACAGGCATGACAGTCAAAGAAAATGGCGGAAGCACAGTTGAGTAAACGTCATACCACACATGGCAGCTGTAATTCTATTCAACTTCGAAAAGTAATATAGATAACAGCTCTTAAAATGTGTATACATTTTTTGGCACCCCCTGTATAAAATGAATACCCATGAGTTCATACTGATGTAAATCAGTGATTGAATAAATAAACAAAATTAGAGAAGAGACAGATTGAGAACCCAAGTAATTGCTGTATACATTTTCCACTCGAGGAGGTGGTGCCTTGCTCTCTGTTCCCTCAGTGGCAGCACCTCCAATGAGTAGAGTTTGACAAGGCACCGTGGCTTACACTTGAATTCCCAGCACTTTGGGAGGCGAGGGGATTGCTTGAGCCCAGGAGGTCGGTACCAGCCTGAGCAACATAGCAAGGCCTTGTCTCTACAAAAAAAAAAAGAAAGTTTATCGTGGAGACCCCCCAGGTGATGGAGGCCAGTACCGTCAGCACCGTGAAGTTGGTCACAGATGCCTTTCATGGGAAGTCATGAACTTGGCTGTCCCTTGGTCTTCCTCTTGAAACCCGCAACCCTAGTTCAGTCATGGGAAAAGCACTGGACAGTGGGCCTGTCTTCCAGGGGGGGCATTCCACAAAATAACAGATCAGCACCCTGCAAAGCCATCAAGGTTGTTGGAAACAGACATGTCGGAGAATCTGTCAGAGGCCAAAGGAGGCTGAGGAGACATGATGACTAACATGTTGATATCCGGGGTGGGCCCCAGGAGCCGGCAAGGGACATTAGGGGAGAGCTGTGAAGTAGGAGTAAGCCACACAGTTCAGTTAGTCGTAATGTGCTGGCATTGAGACCCAGTTAGGGGCTGTGGGAACTGTTCTGTGCTGTCCTTATAACTTTTCTGTTTTATTTTTTAAAGGAGTCTTCAAAACACAGACTCATTGAGTTAATTGATTTTATATTTTTCAGTATTTTAAGTTGTCTCACTGTGTCATCCAGGCTGAAGTGAAGGGCACGGTCACATCTCACCACAGCCTCAACCTCCTGGGCTCAGGTGATTCTTCTGCCTCAGTCTCCCGAGTAGCTGGAACTACAATCATGCATCACCACACATGCTGATTTTTGTGTTATTTTGTGAGCCCTGGTCTTGAACTCCAGGGCTCAAGGTGATCCTCTGGCCTTGGCTTCCCAAAGTGCTGGGATTACAGGTGTGAGCCACTGCGTCCAGCTGAGTTGATTGGTTTTCAAAATCCAAATTATTTGTGATTTGATGAAAAGTAAAATTACTCCATTGCTTGGCGTGACCTGACCTACTTGAGAGTGACGTTTGGAGAGCTAATTGTTAGGACTCTTGCTATTGCCTTGTCTCGGAACTCTGCTAAGCCCCATGTGGGGTGTCACTGCAACTTGGACACCGCACTTCTTGGAGCATTCTTTTGGTGAAATGGCACTTGGCTGTGCTTTGTAGGGTAGCTAGGGCTGGGCGCAGGGCACGCCAGCAAACAAGTCGCCCTGACTTGCTTAAGGAATCCAGACATTTGCCAAGGAGCATCTGGAGTGACCTTCAGTATCTGGACCCGGATAAGAGGCAGAAGAGGTGCTGTGTTTGGGTCTCTTACTCATACCCCTTAGGAAAAGTCCGATGAGCTGTCCTTTTTTATTATTATTATCTTACTTTTATAGAGATGGGGTCTGTGTTGCTCAGGCAGCTCTTGAGTTCTTGACCTCAAGCGATCCTCCTGCCTTGGCCTCCCAAAGTGCTGGGGCTAACAGGCATGAGCCACTGTGCCCGGCCACCAATGAGCTGTTCTGATGTTTATATTATATATGCACCTCCTTCTGAGATGCAGTGTTTCTTGTTAAAGAATACACATGTTTTACGCTTTTGATAGATATTGCCAAATCGCCTTATGATTTTACACTATGTTCCCACTCTATACTCCCACCAACTTTAAGGAAATTCCCATTCTCTTTCTCAATGTCTAATGGTCACATAAAAAGACATTTCCCCCGGGTGACCCTGACTTTGCAATTTTGGCACTTTATGGTGGAGGCATTAAACTTGGCAGCACTACACTAATGCGCTGTACATAGTAGATATCCCTATAACCGTGTTTATGACAATGGGTTGTTTTTAAAAGAGACACACATGTGAGTCTTGTGTAATATCCTCTTTGCTCCAGGCACCAATCCAAGATCAGTTTCCAGAAAAACATTTTAATCCTCTCTCACCATGGGTAGAGAACAGGTTTTACATTTAATCAAACAGTTTGGTGTATAGAGAGTTTCCTGGGTGATCAGTTTTCAGAGTCAGTATAGTTTCATGTTTCTTTGGTAAATCCAAAGAACTTCCAGCTTCCTGTGTGCTTCTGGTCTTTGCAGTAGGCCTGCCACAATTAGGCATTAGATGGAGTCTTTTACTCCCCAAGCAACCTTATATTTTTTGTTTTAAAAATCTTCACTCCAGGCCAGGCGTGGTAGCTCACACCTGTAATCCTAGCACTTTGGGAGGCTGAGGTGGGAGGATTACAGGAGGTTGAGTTTGTACTCCGGCCTGGGTGACAGAGTGAGACTCCAACTCAAAAAAAAAATCTTCCCTCTAAAATAACGACATCATATTTTGTATTTTATATAACATATCATGGCTCCATGTGTCCGGAGTTAGGGAAATCAACAGAACTGTCCTTGGATGATCTAGGTCTAAAGTTTTATTTTTTGGATGACTTCAAGTTTGCAGAGTCAACACACGTCAAGAAAATCTCCTTTGCTCTCATCTTTTTTTCTCAATGAAGAAAACTCTAGACGGTTAAAGGTATCACATAGCTCTCTGTGTCTCTTTGCTTCTTCGGAGCAATTTCATGAGCCACAAAAAATACACTAATGGCGTCGCCAAAGGTGTTGGCTTTTCTTATACTGAGAATCTTACTGAAAAGGGCTGAGTAAGTGCTGATTCGGCAAGTTCAATCTTCTTCTGTCTACGTCCTTTTCATGTGCTTTGTTTTGAAGTTTTGGAAATGCCTACATAGAATCATACTGCTGAGGATACAGACATGGCGAACAGAGGTCACTGTATATTCAAATTAACACAATCTTCAGGCATTCTTGGCCAGGTAAATCACCTGTGGCCGAGGTGATGCTGGCCTCTGTGGGTATGGGAATTGATTGGGAGGGGGTAGGAAGGTCCAGAGGTGTTTGGGGAACTCATCTTTTAGACAATTAGGATATTAGCAAATCCTTAAAATGCTCAGCTTGTTAACATCACGGTGTTAATTCCTTCACTCAGATGCTGAATGTGTGCGCAGCATGGAACCCGCTTATTCATTGCCTGGATGGAAGCCAGTCGTTTTTTTAATTTTTAAGACATCTTTCATTCCAGTCCTTCAGAGTGTTGTGCATTTAATAGTTGGCAGTGAATCTGCATAGCCACAATCCAATCCGTCAGAACTTGCGCAGAAGGAGTTTAATTGTTAGATGGTCGTGTCATTGCAAGTTTTAATTCAGTCAGGCATAAAAAAAGAATGTAGGATTCTGATTCATTGGCTCATGATGACTTTCATATTTACTTGTGAGTAACATATTGGATAGAAACCATAAATCACTTTTTAAATGCCCCTTATATCTAATACACTTATTGGTGTAAATTTAATTTAAAAAGAATGAAGTATTATGTCTTTTGAAAGATTACGTTTCAACAGCAACTTTTTGCTTAATTTTTTAAAGAATATTAATTTTTAATATGAAGTTTTCTTGTACTAAATGTGTAGATGACTGTGCTAATTTAGCATGGTGAAGTAGATATGGGGTTGAATAACAAGGTTTCTTAGATCATGGTACTTTATTTTATCTTATTTTTTGAGTCAGAGTCTCACTCTTTTGCCCAGGCTAAAATGCAGTGGCATGATCATAATTCACTGCAGCCTCAACCTCCTGGGCTCAGGTGATCCTCCTCAGCCTCCCAAGGACCTGGGGCTATAGGCGTGAGCCACCACACCTGGCTAATATTTTAATTTTTTGTAGAGACTGGGGTCTCCCCATGTTGCCCAGACTGGCTTTGAATGCTCAAGCAATGCTCCTGCCTCAGCCTCCCAAAGTGCTGAGATTACAGGTGTGAGTCACCATGCCCAGCCCTAAATAATAGTACTTCCAAATCCAGATCATGGGAAAGGCTTTATTGCAGGGGCACACTCTTTAAAAGATTGCGGCGCTCATTTACAACATGAGCTTTCAAATCCATGGACTGCTATAATTTCATTTTCATGTCAAACTATGTTGTCTGTTGACTTGCACTGTATCTTGTGAGTTGGGCTCCTAGAACATTTTTGATCTCAGCATTCAGTCTGCTGTGTGTTTCATTCTCATTGCGACCTGTGTTGTTTTATTTAAATGGAAACAGTCCCTGTTATCTCGAGCACTTTGAACTGGTGCAGCTCATGAATATGGGGCCCGTCATCAGATTTCATTGTTTCCATGCTTGCTTTGAAAGTCCATTTTCCCACAGCCAAGCTGACCACATCCATCTTAACCAGGTACCGAGTGGATCCCCAGGCTGAGAATTTCCCCCTCTGACCCTGTGGCGTACCCTCTACCCCTGGTTTGCGTTCTGGTAGCAGAAGTGTTAGGAGCTGCCTGCATCAACTGGAGGTGCATTTCTGTGCTCTGACACCTGAGATGATAGATCTGGAAGAGGTTCTGTGTTTCTTATTCCTTGTGAGAAGAAAGTTGAAGAGTTGGTGAAGGGGCCTGGGTCTTCGCAGGTTTGCTTGGCGTTCCTTTGCTTCCCAAGAGCTGACTCGAGGACCAGGGATTCCTGTCCCAGCGTCTAGTTGTTGATAGAGGGGCGTGTCTGCAAACCTGAGTACACCTGCCTTCTGTGTCTTGGCCAAACCCCTCACCTTCCTGGGAGACAGATGAATCTGTGTTAGAAATATGAAAGGATGTCAAAAGTACATAAAACCAACACCATCATGGGAAGCAGCAGGTGGCCTTCTCTTTGCATGAAAATGGCACATTTTTCATGACCCTAGAAAATAAAATTCTACCTCTGCCATGTCTCAGTCTCTCCCTTCTCCAACTTCTGGTAATACCAATTACTCTGGAATTTTGCAGATTAACAAAAGAGGGGGATTGAGAAGTAGAGGGGAGCATCATGAGATCAGACAGTGAGACCCAACATTCATAAGAGACTGGAGGAAGACAGGATGGAAGGTTCATTAACATCAGCAGTGATGATGTGGGGCCAGAGGATGCTGCCTCGGAGAACATAAGTACGTGAGCAAGTGCCGTAATGCCGGAATCCTCCTCTGAATGCAGATCCAACTTCTCTAGAAATTTCTGTCCAGATGGGAGGGGCACTTCGAGATAATAAGGAAAGTAGTCAGGCTGGCACGGGAGTCCATGTGTTACTATTTTTTTTTTTTTTTTGGAGTTGGGGTCTCTGTTGGCCAGGCTGGAGTGCAGTGACATGATCATGGCTCATCACAGGCTCCAACTCCTGGGCTCAGGCACTCCTTTGGCCTCAGCCTCCTGAGTGGCTGGGATTACAAGTGCGTGCCATCACACACAGCTTAGTTTTCTACTTTTGTAGAGATAAGGACTCGCTATGTTGCCCAGGCTGGTCTGGAACTCCTGGGCTCAAGCAGTCTTCCCGCCTCGGCCTCCGAAAGTGCTGGGATGACAGGGTGAGCCACTGTACCCGGTCCATGTGTTACTATTGAAGAGCTGGGAGGTGTCATCTGGAGAAAACACCTGCAGAAGATCTGTGTGCCAGCATCCCACCATCAGCACGGAGGGATTTGAACTCAGTGGGTCGAAGTTCTAGAAGGGGTTTGAGCTCACTTTTAGAAGAGGAAGGTCTATCAGAACAGCATCGGACAACGTGCCAGACATATACCAGAGGCTGCCATGTGGACCGGTGGAGAGGTGAGCGGCGCCAGGTTCCACATTCATTGCCAACTGCTGCAGGTTTTGAGGTCACCCAGAGAAAACACCCATGACCGTGAGAGGCTTCTGTAATCTTTGATGGGTGGATGGACAATGGGCAGAATGAGCTATGCCTGGGGCACTGGTCAGGTCCAGACAGCCAGCTCCTGGAGGCGTCCCAAGATCAGACACTTGCTGGGGAATTGCAAGGCTCTTGAAATGTCATGTGTTTCCTACTCACTTTCATGTCCCCACCTTACTGAGCGAAGTTTCTAGCAGACTTGCCAGAACAAGAAATGAGCCAGGTTTTGTTTCTGTTTTTGTTTTTCCTGCCCTGGGATAGGCAGCATGGTGGGAAGGGTATTAACTTTGAACTTGAAAGACCTGGGTGTTGGACTCCTGGCTTGGCAGCTAAGCTACTTGCTATCGGATCTGCCTGGGGCAAGCCATGTGGCCCAAGACTCGAATTTTTCACCTGTGAAACAAGAGTGAGAATATCCCGTCACCTGGTCGTTATGATGGTTAAATGAATTGATACATGCAGGTACCAGGTGTAGACTCAGCCTAGGGCAGGTGTATCCTGAATGTCAAATGTGACCCTTCCTCCCACCTTCCCTCCTGAGGTGGGTCTTGCAGACATTTCTGGCCAGACTCAAGTGTCCCAAAGCTGTAACTGCCAAGGTGTTCCCAAGGTGAGCCACCCTGAACCCTGAGATGTTCTGTTTTGAAGTCTATGGAGCTGACATGCCAGCTGGGCATGGGGTATCCCTGTGTCACGGTGTCTGTTGTTCTCCAAGGCCAAGGTCTAGGGTGGGACCAAATGTTAGGAGGATTGT
Source organism: Carlito syrichta (assembly GCF_000164805.1). NCBI lineage: Eukaryota > Metazoa > Chordata > Mammalia > Primates > Tarsiidae > Carlito > Carlito syrichta. Next base: position 195,035 of record NW_007232065.1, read on the forward strand.
GCATCACTTTGTAACTCAGAAATGAGAGGCCAGGCTCTTCTCTGGAAGTGAAGGACAGATTTGAAGCCCACTGGGGGCTCACTCAGTTACTGTCCTCTCTGTCGTCCAGCTTTCTGACCTGTGCCCCACAGTTTCCCCATGTTTTAGCGACACTTCTTTCAGTTTCCTTCGTATGAGTAAAATGACCGTGACTGTGTTTTGCCAAGCTGAAGATCTTTCCAGAAGCTGCCCATCACATCACTCAGACCTGCTCCCCTTGCCTGTCCCTGCCACAAGTGAGCTCGACACCTACCCTGTGCATGAATGTCCTTGGAAGAGCCCTGCTGGATCCTGTTGTTAGAATTCCATGGTGGGCCGGGGTCTCTGGTGACATTCTCAACCTTCTGTTTTCCTACGTAAGATCTGGGCTGCGTTACTTGCGGGCCCATCTCTTAGACGCTGCCATGTGTGACCGGTGGAGAGGTGAGCGGTGCCAGGTTCCACATTCATTGCCAACTGCTGCAGGTTCTGAGGTCACCCAGAGAAAACACCCATGACCGTGAGAGGCTTCTGCAATCCTTATCTTCTTAGGTTGGGTTCTTGGTCACCATCCTCCAAGCTGAGACATGTCTACTGCATGTTTACTTTTACATGGAAAGTTGGTCAAAGTCTGTTTACGAATAGCTTACGCCAACCTCTGTTTCCCTAACATGCTTTGGATCCTCCCCTCCTGCCCCCAGCACATGCTCCTTGGCCGTTTGGCAAGAAAAAAACACAGTCACAGGAAAAGTCAGGAGATTCCAGTGGCTTCCTCCTCCTTTCCTTCTCTTCCTCCTCCTCCTTTTCCTCCTCTTCCTTCTTCTCCTCTTCTTCTTTCTCTTCTTCCTCCTCTTCTCCTCTCCTCCCTTCTCCTCCCCCTCCTCCTTCTTCCTCCCCCTTGTCCTCCTATTCTTCCTCCTTCCCCCGCCGTCCCTCTGTAAACTATGGGCCTCATGGCTGAAGGCCTATGTGTCATTAACTCTGGGGAGTGGAGTTTCTTTCTCAGGACACTTCTGACCTGACTTGGCCCCAGCCTCCTTTTCTTTTCTACTCATGAGAAACACATAGAGACCCACAGCCCCCCTCCCCGCCCTTGCATTTCTGGCCTTCTAGCAGTCACCCTGCAGGTAGGTGTGCTGGCCTGGCTGGCACGTCCATCTCCTGGCCTCCCGCCCAGGATTGCCTCCACCTGTATGTGCTGTGGCCTGGGCCCCAGTGGGTCCCGCCGATGGGCACAGCAGCTGTGTCATCCTCAGAGGAAGAGACCTGTCTCAGGAAATGGCAAGGAAGCAGGAAGATCCAAGATCTGAAGTTCTTGAGGCATGACCCTGGCCCCTACCCTCCCTGCTCCTCCCTTCTCCCCTTATGGACCAGGAGACTGAGTGGCTGTCTGTCCTGACCCTCTCCCACAAGCTTGGGTGCCCCTGGGTGGGTTCTTCTGCCTTTTGGCAGATGAGGACGGGACCTGAGACCCACCTCCTTCAGGGGGCCACCACTGCATGGGTCCAGAGAAGATCTCAGGGAGACTGAAAGAGGCTCTGGTGAGAGTGTCACCTGGACTCACTGGCTGTGTGACCTCAGAAAAGTGACCTGAACTCTTCGAGCCTCCTTTTTGTCAGTCCAGTTGTGGCATACGAATATCTTCTTCGAGGAGTGTTTCAGGGGGAAATTGAGTACAGTGATGTGTCAGCGATCAGCACTGGCGCCTGGCCCACAGAGAGCAACGGATGGAATTCTCTGTCCTCACCATCGCCTGACTCTCGTGTAGTCATTTCTTGATCTTGTCTCTGCACACACTGCAGGCCAGTTTGGCCCTTGTCTGTGTGGTTTTGCACTGAAGGTGCCTTTTTACACTTTGTAATCTGGACTTGCTACCCGATTGAAGATCTATGAAAACCCCGGTGCCCTCTCTAAGTTCTCTCTCCCTGTGCTTTAAAGAGAACATTGTGGGCTGGGTGTGGCAGCTCATGCCTGTCATACTGGCACATTGGGAGGCCAAGGTGGGAGGATCGCCTCAGCCCAGGGGTTTGAGACCAGTTCCTAGTGAGAACTCGTCTCTATAATAAATAAAAAAGAAAAAGAAAAGAGGACTTTGCATATAGATGATCTTCAAGAGATATTGATCAGTGATTTCTCTTGGAGAGCACAGCATCGATTATGAAAATCATGCACAGTATTTTCTAGTTGCTCAGATATAATTGACCCCCCCCCCCCCTTTATAGTCACAAGTCCAGGCTGTGGAGGGGCACTTGGCATTCTGTCCCGTCCTCTGGAGAAAATGTGGCAGTGCTGTAGAGTTGATGCTTTTGACTTTCATCTCCTTCTCCATCTGTGAAGGCCCTGGTGCACCTCTAGATGTGCATGAGGTCTGTTTGGACATGGTCATTCTTAAAACCTGAGACTCCCATCAGGCCGCCCTGGGAAGCCCAGGTTATACATTCCAGGCTGTTGACTCCAAGCCACAAAGTATTGTCAGAGGACAAAACATTTTGCAGCTGCCATAGAAAATGCACATATCAGCTGGGTGCAGTGGCTTACGCCTGTTCTCCCAGCACTTTGGGAGGCAGAGGTAGGGGCGGGAGGATTGCTTGAGTTCAGGAGTTTGAGACTAGCCTGGGCAACATAGCAAGACCTTGTCTCTACAAAAAAATAGAAAAATAAGCCAGGTATGGTGGTGTGTGCCTGTAGTCCCAGCTACTTGGGAGACTGAGGAAGGAGGTTTGTCTGAGCTCAGGAAGTTGAGGCAGCAGTGAGCCATGATTGTGCCACTGTACTCCAGCGGGAGATCCCAACTCAAAATTAAAAAAACACACACATATGTCTAAGACGGGACAGGCCAGGAGTGCCCTGGCCCTGCTTGCTTCTTATTCCTTTAAAAGGCCATCTTCTCTGCCCTTCTCTGCAGGACTGCAGGGAGCACCTACAGGGTGAGGCTCTGGAGCACCCCTGCCCTCCTTGTGTGGGGAAAGTCCTCACTGCGGACTGTCCCAACACTGCATTGTGTTCCTTCCCTACCCAGGCATAGCCAGCTGAAATCTCCAGGCAGTCACTCATGAGTCCCTCCCTCCACCCCACATTCTTTTCTTCTTTGATGAGAACAAAGCCCAGCCCTGCCTCTCCAGCTCTGGCTTTTCTCTCCCAGGAAATCTCCTTATCACACTTTGATCCCTGAGGAAGAAAGTCACCCAATGCTCTCCTTTCTTCCCTACCTGCAAAAAAGAGAAAAAAGACCTCGGTTCTCTATCCTTCCAACTCGGTGTCCAGAGCTCACAGATCTGTAGGGCCACAGGCTCGGGACCCCTGGTGTGGGCAGCCCCCTCCCAGATCGTTTGTGGGCCCTTCTAGATAGGAAGGGCTGGGCACATGGTAACACCAGTGGAATTTTATTCCTATTAAAGCCCTTTGAAGTTCCCTCTTTCCTCTTTCGAACACCACCCCTCTTACCCTTACTTTTAGATGTGGCCTGTTTTGTCATGGGGGTTGTTAAAGTCAAAGTCAAGGGAAACCAACCTGAATTTCTCTCCTACAACTCTTTGATGTAGAGTAAAACAAAAATCTATTTCCATCCAATATGCTAGGCTTTTGAGAAATGCACTATGAAAGTAAGCCCTTTAGCACTATAGGATTGCAAAGAATTTTAAGTTTATTTCATTCCCTCTGCTTCATACCCTAAACCCTTCTAGATTTGGTAGAGAGGCAGAAAACCAGGCATTTATTGGGCATCTGCTGTATGTCATAGCAGACATCATATGCAATCTCTGCTGGTTTCTCCAAGACTCCGGTGAGACAGAGTATATGACTGTTCTACAGAAAATGGAGGCTAAAGAGAGGTCATCACATGCTTGCCAGTGGCGGGTCGCACAACTTGCAGGCAGCTGAGCTGGGCTCTTAGCCAACCTGATCTGACTTGAAGCCTGAGTTCTTCTCATGATAAACTGCCACACTGGGGTCTCTGTCTCCTATGGAAGTATCTTCAGGATCTAATAACTGAAGAGGTGAGCTTGGGAAAAGGAGGACAGACAAAGGAGGGCTTTAGGTTTTGTAGCATAATGAAGGTAGGAGAGCTGAGAGGTGGGGGAACCCGTCGTAGGAGATGAAGTTCTGAACTGGGTATGGAGACACAACAAAGGTAGTTGAAGGGAGATCCATCCATGGGACTTAATGGGATAGGGGAGCTGGAAAGGAAGCTGAGAAGATTCTGGGTGGATGGAGGGATGAATGATGGGTGAATGGATGATGGAGGCTGAATTGATGAATGAGCAGATGATGGATAGATGGATGGATGATGGATGAATGGATGATGGAAGGATGGATGGGTGGATAGATGATGGGTGGATGGATGATGGACCAGTGGGTGGGTGGGTAGACGGATGATGGAGGGATGAATGGATAGATGCTGCGGATGAATGATGGACAGACGAATGGACAAGTGAATGGATGGTGGAGGAATGGATAGACTGATGAATGAATGATGTGGAGGGATGGGTGGATGGATGATGATTGACGGATGGATGGATAGATGGTTGTTGGGCGATGGGTGGATGGGTGATGGATGGTAGATGGATGATGGGTGGACGGGGTGATGGATGGAGGACTGGATGATGGATGAATGAATGGATGGAGGTGCTGTTGTGGAAATGGGAAGGGGGTGACAGAATCGTGTGTGTGTGTGTGTGTGTGTGTGTGTACATGCATGTGTAAGGATCCTTCTCGTCCAGACATAAACAAAATAGAAAAGTAAATGTGAGGTGGGAAATCACATAGCACTTTCTCAAACTGGTGATTTGAGTTTTATTATTTGGGAGTTATTGATACTGACTGTGAAGTAAGAAAAAAGAAAGTTAAACTTCACAGTATTAAAAAGCTTTCTTAGCCATGAATTCCATTGTTAGTGTTAATTAGGATTTTGTTTTTCCCTCTTGAATACTCAGGTATTCTTGGGAATAAATATCCATGCTTCTGTCTTTCTCATTATTTCTTATATGTAATTTTTTGGCTATGTCTATAGGGATAGCTGACAAGGGATGACCACCTTTTGAGTTTGAGTATTTTTAAAAACATTGTTGTTAAAGCAAATATTTTGTTAACATTCATTGTTTAAAAATGAAAACCTCTCTAATTATTGTCCTGAATCTCCAATATTGTACAAACACAGGAAATATTTGTGAAATAAAAATGAATAAATGTAATTAGCATCCTTTATTTGACATTGAAGTTTTAAAATGGATTAAAGGCACAGTTAATTTTATTTTGTTTAGGAATAAATGGTGAAAATTCTTCCAACAATACCTGACTGATTTTGGTTGACCCATGTGTATTAACAATTCATCTCTAAATTACTATTAGAATCATGCTCCTAACTCATGGGCTGAGGTAAGACTTAGATCATAGGATGTGATAATCACCGCTGGTCATGTAGGTCATGCCTGGTTGAATGGACCACCTGCGGGAAAATGCAACACGAGAGGATGTTTTCACCACTCGAAACAGGTGTAGGGGTGAGGCCCAACTTGAGAGAATCAACTGAAATTAACGTGCTGGACCACTGAAGCTGGTTTGCAATGAATCTTGGAAAATTAGAGAGGTTTTGCTCCCCGTCAGCTTTATTGAAATATAATTGACAGATAGAAATTGTTTGTTTTGCAGGGGAACAATGTGATGTTTTGACACTGTAAAGTGATTACGACTATCGAGCTAATGAGCACATCTGTGACCTCACGTAGTTCCTGTTTGTGTATGTGTGTGTGTGTGTGGTATGTGGTGAGAATGTTGAGGATGACTCCTTTAGCAAGTATACAACACAGAACTATCACCCTTGGTGTACCTTCAGTCACCAGGATTGACTCATTTTATAACTGCACGCTGGTATAACATCCTCCTATTTCCCCCAGCCCCTCCACTCAAACCCTGGTGACAGTCTTCCGCTGTGGCTCTGTGAACCCAGGAGTTCAAGTTTAGCTTGGGCAACATAGTGAGCTCATCTCGACAAAAACTTTTTTAAAAATAAAAAAAAATTAGACGGGTGTGGTGGTACGCATCTGTGGGTCCAGCTACTTGGGAGGCTGAGGCAGGAGGATTGTCTGAGCCCAGGAGGTCAAGGCTGCAGTGAGCTGTGATTGTACCACTGTACTCCAGTCTGGGAGACAGAGTGAGAACCTGACTCAAAAAATAAAAAGAAAAAAGAAAGAAAGAAAGTTTGTTACACTGCAATTTGCTTCAAATGAGGGGGAAGCAAGGATGACTGGTAGAACCTTCCTGAATTGGGTCAGCACATCATGATACTGATCTTGAAACTCTCAGTGTAGCCTTGTGAGTTTCAGGGTTTTTCCATCTCAGCCCTGTTGACACTGTTGTGGGGGGCTGTCCTGTGCATCATGGGACATTTAGAAGCATCACTGCCCTCTACCCACCTGATGCCAGGAGCACCCACCCCCCCGTGTTGTGATGATTAAGAATGTGGGGACAAAAAGATCACCCTTGATTGAGAACCCCTGTCGCACCTGAAGGCCCTTCTGCTGAGTTCTGAATTTTACATGTTGAAGACCCTGTCAGTTATTATGGGAAGAGGCTTGAGGTTTTTTGTTTGACTCCTGTGTTCTCAGTCCAGAGCTCAGTCTTTAAAGGGAGTGCAAAGTGCCATAGCCTGGGGGATGTTACTATCCAGCATTGGCGTCAGAGAGTCCATCACCCGTGTCATGGGCTGGTCCTGCAAGGGGTGTTTGGCTGTGTCCCAGGAGACGTGATTCTGGTGTGGGCTGGCTTGGATAGTTACATCGTGGTGGGGGCCGTGGCTTCTTGTTATTCCGATCTGCTGCTTCTCTCAAGGGCGGGGGGGGTCCTGCATGGTGATAAGCCATGAGGGATAGGGCAGCACAGACAGATGGTGCCTACGGTCTGTGGCCTGAGCAGTTCCTGCCCTCTTTTCTTGCCTGTGCCAGTTGAAGGGTGAAGGGTGTGGGCAACTCACTGTACCTTCCTCTTCCAATTCTGGATGGAGGCTGGTTTCTGCTCTTCGCCTTGTTAGATAGCCAGCTGTGACGAGGCCATCTGTCACGTTCACCTCCTGTGGCTGTGTCAGCTGTTTGAGATCATGGAATTCTTTGTGATTTAATAACCCACTCTGAGGCTGGGCACGGTGGCTTATGCCTGTCATCCCAGCACTTTGGGAGGCCAAGGCGGGAGCATGGCTTGAACCCAGGAGTTCCAGACCAGCCTGGGCAACATAGTGAGACCTTATCTTTACAAAAAAAAAACAAAAACAGGCCGGGTGTAGTGGTGCACACCTGTATGTAGTCCCAGCTACTCAGGAGGCTGAGGTGGGAGGATCACCTGAACCTAAGAGGCCAAGGCTTTGGTGAGCTGTGATAATGTCATTGCACTCCAGCCTGCATGACAGACTGAGACTCTGACTCAAAAAAAAAAAAAATTCCCTGTTCTGGAGGTCCAAGTGGAGTCTCCAAGTGCCATCCTCCAAGATGGAGGACGTTCTGCTCACAGGCTGGGTTGTCAGATACTTCCCTGTGCCTCCATTCCATGTTGCTGAAGCTCCCTGGTTCTGAGTGTGGTGGCCTGCTTGGGACCTAAGGTGTCTGAGCCAGGTTCCTGTCCTGCATCCACACTCGGTTAGGGAGAGGAACTTAGAGACACATCTGACATCCTCTGACAGTTTCTTTCTACCACCTGTTCAGAAGCGCCATGGGGTGACAGTCCCGCCTGTCTTGAAGCTTTTCGCACATCCTTTAGAGCTGAAACAGGGTGGTGACATTCTGGGAGGCACTCGCCCATGGCCTGGGAGAGCACTGATCTGAGAGTCTGAAAACCTGGGTTTTTGTGTGTGGTGAGCTGTGTGCTGATTCCAGGAAACCCAAGTCACTTGGTCTTAACGGCCTTACTTCCTGGGTTTGTAAATGGTGTGGTCGGGCTGGGTCATCTCCAGGTTCCTTCTGATGGTGGTGATCTGTGCTTATTCCAAGGTTTGAGGGCTGGAAACCTCGCTCTTGGTGAGGAGGAATTATAGTAAGTTTTAAAAGTGACTTCCTTGCTCACCTGTGCCTTTAAGGAGACTTGGGCAACCTGTGAATGGTCAGAAGCTTAGCAGTACCTCAAGGCCCCAGCTGAGGGGTCAACCAGGAGTCTGAAAGGCTGAACAGTGACCTTGCTCTGAAGCCCCATGAGAAAGATGCTCCCATGAGCAGCCCCCTCTGCCTATCAGGGAACTTCTCTCTGGGGGCCCTGAAAGTTGGGGCTGCCTTTGCCATGGCTTTCATCCCCACCAGTGTCTGCATGGAGCTCTTGGGTTGGAGTTACCTTTCCTCTTGCTCCTGGAGCTTTGGGTCACTTTGCTGCCAGTGGGAACCTTGTCTTTGTCCCTGTCACCTGCCAGCTTCATCCTCAGCATTCTAGGGCTGGGCACCCCAAGGATGGTGGCAGCCAAACCCATGGCAAGGGCGCCCAGTCAGGGGTTAGGGCTCCGGTCATAAAGCCCGTCCTGTGATGATGGGGAAAGAAATACTCGGAGCATTCTTCTCTTTCTTTTCAAGACAACTATGCTTGCTTATTAATGTTTCAGTTGCTGTTTTGTACATAAATCTCACCTTTTCCAAGAAACTGTCATGCCATGTCTCACTACATGTCAGAATACATTTCCTGGGCTACCTGGACAGCATTTGGCATATACAGCCTTGTGCTGTGGTCCTGTGTGGGTATGTGTTTTGTTTTGTTTTGTTTCACAAGATCATAGCCGACCGTGTGGCTCACGCCTGTCATTCCAGCACTTTGGGAGGCCGAGGCAGGAGGATCGCTTGAGCCCAGGAGTTTGAGACCAACCTGGGCAACGTAGCAAGATCTTGTCTTTACAAAAAAACAAAAAATTAGCCAGACATGTGGCGCATACCTGTAGTCCCAGCTACTCAGGTGCTGAGGTGGGAGGATTGCCTGAGCCCAGGAGGCTACTGCACTCCAACCTGGGCTACAGAGAGAAGTGAGACCCTGATTCAAAAAAATTGTCATGTGCTAGGGCGAGGGATTGTGTGGAACCACCTGGCAGGGCCCCATGCCAGGTCAGGTGTCAGGAGTGTTGGCGGGGTGGACAGATGGATCACGGTGCAGGCACTGGGAAGGCTCCGTAAATAGTTGTTGACTAGTACCTAATTGTAAGTGGCTGAATATTTCATGGCTGTCTGAATCCGTGCGCTTGTACTTGGGGCTAAGTGGCCCTGGTTATCCTCAGAGCCACAAAGCTCTTAGTGGTTTTACAGCTCTGAGCCTTTTTTTTTCAAGCAATGTTTACTATTTCTGGCCACTATGTACATGAATATAAAAATTTAATTAGACTCTTTCTTTTCAATTAATTATTACAGTCCTGTTTGTTTGCTCTCTCGACAGAGCCTGCTTTATGGGAACAGGAGAGATCAATTTTCTATCACAAAATTCATTACTTCTGACTCAAGTCCAGTACTCCTGTGAGTGCCCACTCCCGCTTGACGGTCTCCCAGGCGGCCAGAAGACTGTGGGCTGGACAGTGTTACAGCAGCCTGAGTGGAAGGAAGCTTTTATTGTTTTGTTTTGTTTTGTTGGGGCCTCACCCCATCACCCAGGCTGAAGTACAGTGGTGCGGTCCCAGCTCACTACAGCCTTGACTTCTGGACTTAGGCAGTCCTTCCGCCTCAGCCTCCCCAGGAGCTGGGACACAGGCACTACCATGCCCAGCTAATTTTTTTTTACTTTCTATAGAGACGAGGTCTCACTATGTTGCCTAGGCTGGTCTCTACCTCCCGGGCTCAAGCAATCCTCCTACCTTAACCTTCTGAGTAGCTGGGACTACAGGCTTGCTACACCACACCCAGTAATTTTTTTTATTGTTTGTAGAGACGAGGTCTCGCTATGTTGTCCAGGCTGGTCTCAAACTCCTGTGCTCAAGCCATCCTCCCACCTTGGCCTCCCAAAGTGCTGGGATGACAGTTGTGAGCCACTGCTCCTGGCCAGGGTATGTTTGAGTTTAAGAAACGCTGAGCCAGCAACCTTTGAACTGCTGTGTTCTTCACCAGAGCTTTACGTGCCATTGTGCGGGCCAGGGAGGAAGGCTCTTGCTGTCTACTTTGACTTCTCAGCTGTTCTCTCATTCTGCTGTGGTTTTCGGGGGACCCATGTGTGGGGATCTCAGTGTGTCCCTGTGTTAAGAGATCAAAGAAAGAAACTCCATAACCTCGAGCTCTGGATGAAATGCTATTTTGCTTATTCTTCCTCATTGGCTTCCTCAATACCTGACTCCCTAATTCCCTCCCCAGAAGATAGCCCTGCTTATGCCACTACTACTTTGTTTTCTTATTATTTTTGCCTTAAACTGGTAGAAATGTGGGTACAGGTTAGGCACGGTGGCTCACACCTGTCATCCCAGCAGTTTGGGAGACTGAACTGGGAGGATTGCTTGAACCCAGAAGGTCATACCACCTGGGCAACAGAGCAAGAACACATCTCTACAAAAAAATGTTTTTTTAAACTGAAAAAAAATGTGCAGTACATGCGTGTACCACACACACACACACACACACACACACACACACAGATCCAAAAATGTTTTTAAACTGAAAAAAAATGTGCAGTACGTGCGTGTACCACACACACACACACACACACACACACACACAGATCCTTTTAGATGTTTCAGACTAAGTCAGTTCAGCCTGCGGTTTTCTTAATGCTTCCCAGCACTCTGGCTAGTGATAAATATTTCAAAAGCCCAAGTAGTGTTTTTTCCTTAAGTGAAATTAGAGAAATGTCCGCCCATCTCCTTGAAAGTATTAATAATTTCTCTTCTGTGATGTGACCAATTTAACCCATGGAGGGCAACCACCATGGAGAACTCTGCAGGCCCTTTTCTTGCTGTCGGTCAGCTTACCTGGGCACGTTGCTTGGATGTCATTGATACTGGCCGAGGTTGGGAATTGGACTGTATGCTCAATTATTTTGATGAAGACTTTTTCTTCTTCTTCTTCTTTTTGGAGTCAGGGTCTCACTCTGTAGCCCAGACTAGAGTGCAGAGACATGATCATAGCTTATTGCAACCTTGACCTCCTAGGCTCAGGTGATCCTTCTGCCTCAGCCTTCCAGAGAGTATGAGCGACTATGGACGCACACCTCCATGCCTGGCTTTGTGTGTGTGTGTGTGTGTGTGTGTGTGTGTGTGTGTGTGTAAATGAGGTCTTGCAGTGTTGCCCAGGCTGGTCTCAAGTTCCTGGGCTCAAGTGATCCTTTCTTTTTGGTCTCCCAAGGTGCTGGGATATGACGCACATGCCACCACACCTGGCTCAAACTTTTCATTTTTGTGACTCACAGGCATGGCACGCTGATGGCTCCATAGCACACATCACCTATGTGATATCAGTGGTGGGTTGCGGATTTCACTAGGCTGCATCTGAGGAGTTGCCCATGAGGAAACTGAGGCACAAAGACACCACGCTTGAGTTCATGTTCCTATAAAGAGTCTCAAACACGGGCCCAAGGTCAACAACCCCAGTTCATGACGGAGCCCAGACTTGAACCCTGGCAGTTAGGTTCACACAAGCACACATCCCCACCATGGCCTGTCTGGGGTCCCTTCTGGGAACAGCTCCCTCCAGTGTCCACTGAGCATGTCCCTGCAGTCAGCACGGTCAGCACAGTGGGTCTGTGTCACCTCAAAAACGTCCTCCCGGCCACCCATCCACAGGACCGCCCCACTCCATGGCTTCAGTTCCCTCCTCAGCACTTATACAGCTGCATATCATGTGTTTATGTAGATTGCTTGAGATTGGGGACTTTTTGTGCATTGCTGTGTCCTTAGAGTCTAGGACAGTGTCCCATGAGTAACGGCACCAGGTCAGTATATTTGAGTGAATGAATGATCTTCTCACCTGGACAGCCTCCGCTGCTTCCCACTTGGTCTCCGTCTGGCCTCTTTCCCAGGGGGCTCCTGCTGTTCGGCAAGTTCTCAGGTGAGGGGTCTCCAGAAATTTCCATCTGCCTGGCTGTTCCTTGTAGACACTCCCATGTTTATGTCCCTCGAGCTCCCCCCTAGCTCCCCCCCAGCCACCTCCTCATCCTTCTGGGATGTCCTTCATGTTCTGACTGTGCCACCATGCTGTTCCCTCCCCTTCCTTCCCTCTGCATCCCCTGCAAACCAGGACACATGTCCTTGTGTGACCTGAGTGTCGTCTGTCCTGGCTTTTCCATCCCTTCCTCGGGAGACTCCAAACTGCGTGAGGGCATGAACCACACCCCTCTTGTTCCCCTTCACGCCCAGGACTTCAGCCTGGCATCCGGCACACAGTAGGTGCTTGATGACTGTTACTGATGGATGAGTAATGCCATGTGTTTGCATGGGCTGATCCACACAGACCACATTGGAAACAAGCCTCACTTCTCTAGAAGTAAGTGTTTTCTTTGGCACCACGAGGTCTTTCTAACATTCAAGCTGTGAGATTTGAAGGCAAATGCTTCCTGCTAATTATGAACACTTATACTGTAAGAACAGAGCCATTATGGGGTCCCGAACCCTGGCACACCTCCCCTCCCAGCAGCGATGCAGCCATGGAGCTCGGAGGAGCGCAGGCAGCTTGGCCTGGCACCCCTGAGGCCTCAGATTACTCAAAGAGGATTGAGCCTCAGGCCAGGGGAGTAGGGAGTGGGTAAAAGGATTTGCAATGAGATTATAGGACCTGAAAGATCTTTGCTTTTGTTTGGGAAATAATTTAGCGGTTTTCTTCCAGGGAGCGAGACAATCTGGTTTAGGGCCTGGAGTGGTAGGTTAGGGTCCAGGCGATTCAGGTCCTGGAAAATAAGTTGATCTGTTGCTGTACTCATTGAGCTTTTTGGGTTTTTGTTGTTGTTGTTGTTTGTTTATTTTTAAAGGAAAGAAGAAAGGAACGTAGAAAAATAAGAAACCCGTAAAGTACTCAAAACACAATTGAGTGCAGGATGTAGTAAGAGAAGACACAATAGCCTCCATTAAAGACCATCTCTGGTCAGTGTGTCTTCAGGCTGAAGTCTAGGAAGTGTGATCATACCATTGCTTCCTCTTTCTTCTTTTCAGACACTGTCGACTAGGCTAGAGTGCAGTGATGTGATCATAGCTCACTGCAGCCTCAAACTCTTGGAGCAATCCTCCCTCCTCAGCCTCCTGGGTTGCTGGGACTATAGACATGGACCTCTGCTTCTGGCTCCAATTTCTTAGTTTGGACCCTGAGAGGAAAGGTCCTTTTCCCCTTCCCCACATTTAAGGCCATTTATGAAAATCCTGCACAGACCAATGGGTGCTGGACTTGAGTCCACCTGGTGTGTTGGCTGCCATTTGTGGTGGGTTTTTATAGCCAGTATCCTAGTTCTTGATATTCCAAGGCCCTCATCACTGTTGGTACCTCCTGGAGGTCTGTTCTGCTTGGCCCTTGCCAGGTGCCTCTAACCTTAAATCTCAGGTCACAACTCCTTTCTTGCACCCTCGGCCTCCCAGCTCCATCTAAAGTTTTTAGTTGATGAAGAATGGCTTTTCTGCCTTGATGAGAGCGGGACTTCCTTCTTCTTGAGTGAGGACCCACGAGAGACTGGTCTCATTGCTGATAGTCGCTGGGTCTGACTCTTGCATGATGGTGGAGGATTAGCTACCTGGCCAAGGCATATAGGAGGGTGTGTGAAACTCAACTCTGAGGATATCAGGTTTATTTCACCTCCAGCTCGGGAACTGGTTGTGGGTCATTCTGAAGAAAACATTGGAGAGATTTTCATGCTTGAAATTTGAGCAAACACAAAGTTTGGGCAACAGTAGACCTGGGTTACAAAATTTACCACCAAACCCTTTGTTTGAACTTCTATGATTAAAAGTTCATTCCAGGCCAGACGCCGTGGCTCATGCCTGTAATCTCAGCCCATTGGGAGACCGAGGTAGGAGGATCGCTCAAGCCCAGGAGTTCAAGACCAGCCTGGGCAACATAGTGAGGCCTTGTCTCTACAGAGATTCAAAAAATTAGCTGGGCATGGTGGCGTGTGCCTATAGTCCCATCTATTTGGGAAGCTGAGGTGGAAGGATCACCTGAGTCCTCAAGGTTGAGGCTGCGTTGAGCAGTGATCATGCCACTGCACTCCAGCCTGGGCAAAAAAATGAGATCCCAAATCAAAAAGAAAAAGAGGAAAATTCATTCCAAATCTGTGAGTCTGTTTCCAGCCAATAGAGACAATATGCTGAACGAAGACAGGACAGGTTGCAAGACACTGAATTTTGCCCTTTAGTGTTGCTGTGTACTTGTATTGATATGAATTATGTGACCACCCTTGGGGGACCGTGAGAAGTGATTGTTTTGGATAAATTCTGGTACAATCTTCTGGCGTATCCCTTTTCCTTAACAATGAAGTGCTGTAACCTTCAGCCTCCGTGGCTGCTGCCCACCAGCATTTTCTGTTTGAAGATGGGGCGAGTTGGGTTTCAGTTAATTAAAGTTTTAATTGTGTCTGACTCCGCAGCAGACCTCGTGTTTGCTCACCTTAATGATGAAATGCTCAGCGGCAGCTCCTGTTCTTGCTGGACAGGATGGGGAGGACCAGCCGCCTCCACCTTCCCAGCCTGCCTGGCGGTTTTATTTGTTGTTTGTTTTCAACGTTACATTCAGAGAGGAGAAAAGTGTTGACTTAACGTTTCATCATCTGCACATTACTCAAGAATGACTGTCATGGAGAAAGTCAGGAGACTTGTGTGTTGGTGATGAGCCATCACCTGCATACAACTTAACCCTTCTTGCCCTTCTGTGCAGAAAAGAGTCACCCAGCAGGCCTGAGACTGCGCTCCATAGAGAGCCAGGCACAGTGGCTTACACCTGTCATCTCAGCACTTTGGGATTTTGAGGCCAAGGCAGGAGGATCACTTGAGCCCAGGAGTTCCAGACCAGCCTGGACAACATAGCAAGACCTCGTCTCTACAAGAAATTTAAAACTTAGCTGGGTGTGGTGGTGCATACCTGTAGTCCTAGCTACTCAGGGGACAGAGGCAGAAGGATCGCCTGAGCTCAGGAGGTGGAGGCTGTGGTGATCCAGCCTGGGCGACAGAATGAGACTCCAACTCGAAAAATAGAATAAAATAAAATAGTGCCTTCCTCCTAGGACTGGTGCTGGGATTAACTGAGTAAATGTTTAAAATCCTCAGAACAATGTCTGGCATCAAAGGTGCCTGATAACTGTAAGCCCAGATTATGTCTATAATGAGCTCTGGGCACTTTCTCCTCTGGCTGTGAGCTGCTCCCTGGTACCATGCCTGGCTGTGGCTCTTTAAGAGTGAATGAATGAATGAGAAGGAAAAAGAGAGGAAGGAAGGAAGGGAGGGTGAAAACATAGTTCCCAATCTCAAGAAATGCGCTGGTCAGCTGGGAGATGTGAGGTGCCTTGAACAGGGACACTGATGGTATTTCATCAACTGGTGGCACATGCTGTGCAAAGGATTCCCCCAGGGAGTGGGGAAGGCAGCACCTCCAGCTGTTCCAGCAAAGTCCCCAAACTCGCGCTTGTCACCACTTCACCTCCCACAGGAAGAGGCAGGGGCACATGGGGACTCTTCCACGGGCACACTTCCAAGAGACAGTTGTCCTGCGGGACCTGACTCCACCCCTGCTGAAATGCGCCTTTCTCTGGGTGATGTTCTGAGCTTCTTAACTGGCAGCAGCATGCCCCAGTGCATGACTGCAGAGCCATTTTGGAAGACTGTCTCTGGGGTGGTGAGGCTCTTCCTGGCTCTCGGGTGGAAGGAACTCTCGGAGAGAGGATGATCCTGCAATGCTCGCCTTGAGTGTGGCTGAGGGAGCGGCTGTTCCCAGGTCTCATGGGCTGCGCTGGCGGGCAGGGCTGGCTCCTGTCAGCTGCTTTGCAAGGCAGCTGTGCTGTGTGTACACGAGTTTTCCTCTGCGCTTTCTCAGCAACACTCAGAGTCCAGGTGGCACAGAGTCTGTTCCACATTCCTCTTACTGCCTTACTTTATTTTTTTTTGCATCAGGTACCCACTGAAATCACAACATCAAACTGCATCTTTTTTTTTTTTTGGAGTCAGAGTTGCACTCTGTCGCTCAGGCTGGAGTACAGTGGCACAGTCATGGCTCACTGCAGCCTCCACTTTCTGGACTCAGGCAATCCTCCCACCTCAGTCCCTCTGGTAGCTTGGGCTACAGGCTAATTTTTTTTTTTCTTTTCTTTTATAGAGACGAGGTCTCACTATGATGCCCAGGCTGGACTTGAACTCCTGGACTCAAGCAGTCTTCCTGCCTAAGCCTCCCTAAGAGCCCCTAGCCTCGGACTGCATCTTGAAGTCAAAATGCAGCTTTGGCTTCGGTTTGTTGTTCAGGTTCTCTTGTATAGGACATTCTGAGGGTTTGCTTCTGCTGCGTGACCAACACCCCGACCTGAGTGGCTTGAGGGAATGACCGCTTGTTTGCTCGACGTTCCGCGTGTTGGCGGTTTGGGCCAGGTGTGGTGTGAGTGGCTCAACCCTGTTCTTCCCGGCCTCGACCCGGCTCTCTGG
This sequence comes from Carlito syrichta, assembly GCF_000164805.1. Classification (NCBI taxonomy): domain Eukaryota; kingdom Metazoa; phylum Chordata; class Mammalia; order Primates; family Tarsiidae; genus Carlito; species Carlito syrichta. The sequence continues at coordinate 211,581 of NW_007232065.1, forward strand.
TGGATCTGAGCCTCAGCTGGGATGGCTGGACAGCAGGGGCTTCTCTCCTCCTTTGGGGAGGTGTTCTGAGTGGATTCAGGTGACAGCTGGAAGGATCCCAGGCATGGAGAAAGCAAGCCCCAACACACATACTCTGAAGCAGCCAGAACTACAGGTATGTGCTACCATGCCCCACTAATTTTTGATTTATTGTAGAGACGAGGTCTTGCCAAGTTGCCCGGACTGGTCTTGAACCTGTGGGCTCAGGCAATCCACGCGCTCCTACCTCCCAAAGTGCTGGCGTTACAGGCTGAGCCATTGAGCCTGGCCTTTTTTTTTTTTTTTTGAGTTGGTCTCAGCCTGTCACTCAGGCTGGAGAGCAGTGGCTACATCACAGCTCACAGCAGCCACCACCTCCTGGGCTCAGGCGATCCTCCTGCCTCAGCCTCCTGAGTAGCTGGAACAACAAGCATGCGCCACCATGCCTGACTAATTTCTGATGTTTTGTAGAGACGAGGTCTTGCTATATTGCCCAGGCTGGTCTCCAACTCAAGCAATCCTCCCATGTCAGCCCCCCCAAGTGCTGGGATGACAAGCGTGAGCCACCCTGCCTGGCCCATTGTTCTTCTTTAGACGGTTGCCTGGGGAGGTGCTGTCAGTGACTGGAGCACCTGCCACACTGTCACACGGGCGGGCTCCATGGCCGGCAGCCACACACATGCTGAAGCTGTCTGGCTGTCAGCAAGCAGCCACCAGGAGAACATGACTGGTTCAGACCAAAGCCCATGTCAATCCTAGAGGAGCAGTTCTGAGCGCTGTCACACCCAGCCCCCGCGCGTCCCTGATGAATGACATCCCAACGCATCTCTCAGAAGACGCCAGCTGCCCCAGGGTCCGCCTGCTCTTGGCTCCTCTAGCCATGCTGTGGAAGACATCCCAGGGACAGCAGAGCCACGGGGGGCAGGGAGTTGGGGCCAGGGGAGGGACTAAGGCAGGCCTGCGAGGCTGGACACCCAGATGCTGTAGCTGCGTTTGCTGCTCTTGGGCTTGACCTCTTGGACAAGTGGAGGGTGAGCTGATGCCCTCTGTGACATCTGGCCTTTTCCTCGTTGCAAGAATCCTACATTACATTGTGTGTCCTTGCAGGGTTATGCTGGCGTTGAAGGTCATATTTAGCCATTCATTGTGCTGTCTTATGGGAATACTGCCTTGTGGCTGGGCGCTGTGGCTCATGCCTATAATCCAGGCATTTTGGGAGGCCGAGGCAGGAGGATCAACTGAGGCCAGGAGTTCGAGGCTATAATGAGTGATGATCGCACCTCTGCACTCCAACCTGGGCAACAGAGAGAGACCCTGTCTCTATTTAAAAAAAAAAAATTTTTAATGGCCTTGTGAGGCACCAAGAACCAAGAGCGGAGGGAAAGACTTTAAGGCCAGACAGGTATTTGGATGCAGGGTCTACTGGGTGGGGGCAGGGATGGGAAGAATGGCTGGTCTTCAGGCCCTGGAAGGAGGCTGGACGCTGGACATCCGGGACATACTTCTCACTCCTTGTTGGCCTGAACCAGCTGATCCAGAGAGCACCCATCAGGTAGCAGGGAACATCCACCAGGTTCATTTAGGGAGGTTATCAAGGGATGACCAGATGTTCTGAGGCCTGATGATTTGCAAGTGGGGAAGAGCAATTAAACTTGAGCAAGAGGCTGGGTGTGGTGGGACATGCCTGAAATCCCAGGCTGAGGCAGGAGGATTGCTTGAGCCCAGGAGTTTGAGGCCAGCCTTGGCAACACAGTGAAATCGTATCTCTACAGAAAATAAAATATATTAGTCAGGTGTGGTGGCTACTCAGGCTCCTAGCTACTCAAGAGGCTGAGACAGGAGGATTGCCTGATTCCAGGAAGTAGAGGTTGTGGCAAGCCATGATTGTGAAACTGTGGGCTGAGATGATGACAGTGTCTCAGGTGGAGCAAATTCCACTGTCTTGGTCACTGAACTCTCTCCCCATGTTGGGATCTTTGGAGGTTCTGGGGTGGCTGATGTCAGCATCAAGTGTGAGAGGGCTCCTGTGACGAAGTATTTGGGGGTGTGTGTGCATGTGCCTGCAGATATGGCTTCAGAAAGAGCTCACAGGAGTTCCACATGGCCCCTCTGAGCTCATGGCCATCTTTCCAGCAATGGTCTCTGTGCTGGGATCCATGCCTAGCTAATTGTTTTTGATTTTTTTAGAGACAGGATCTACCTATGTTACCCAAGCTTCTAGTTTGGATTCTTGAATATAAAGAGCATTTAAACTCCCACAAGAAGGAAAAACAAAAAAAGAGGGTTTTGCAGCTATCAAGGTGTACACAGGCCCAGGAACTCCCATGCTGACTTCCAGGAAGCTCATGCCTGAACAGGGGATCCCCGGGCTCCAGGAGCCAGCCCTCAGGTTCAGATCACTGCTCTTGGCCCACTGCAGCCTCCTCTGCCCAGGGCACCATTTGCTCCCCCCGGGCTGGACCCCCTCTACCCTTCCCTTTCTTTCCTGGAGAATTAAATCCGCTCAGACCCCAGCTACCTTCTGCCCTCTAGCAGTTTCTCCTGCTATGGCCTCCTGAACGCCCGTTGCACGTCTCTAGTCCTGGAGTCCCCAGTGGCTCAGTTTCTCTGTCTGAGCCACGCCAAGATGAAGCCACATTCCTTGTGTCAAACCCAGGAATCAGGGTCTCCCCCTTCCCAGTGGGCCATGGCCACAAACGTAGACTTCTGTGGTGTGGGCATGGCACTGTGTCTCAGCCTGCCATGGACAGCAGCTCGGAGGACCCACGAGGTCACAGAAGAGCGCGATCTCCAACGACAGCCTGAAAATACTGTGACTGTTTTCAGAGAAGACGTGGTGGGGGGGCTGGGTTTAAAGTGGCTGTGGCCAGTGTGTGCATCTGTGGAGAGCCGTGTAGGACATCCCAAGCTAATTCCAGAAGCTTCCAGCTCATTTTAGGAGTGCTAATTCTGTCCTGCAAAATCAAAGGGATAAACATGATTTAACCATTTTTCATTTTGATGTTGATTATTCTCCCAATCTTCCAAAAATGCTGCGGTTTTAAATACTGACAAAACTCAAAGACATCTTTCTTCTCTTCCTGAGGCCAGTGCAAGGTATCCAAGTTATGCGTATCCGGCACACACTTAGATTCTGATGAGCAGAGATTGCTGTGGGATTTATTTATAAGTGATTCTAGATGGCTCGAGAAAATGGCTTCTTCTGAGCCTCGGTTGGCAGTGAGATTGGGAAGGGTGGCGACCCTTCCCGCAGTGAGGGAAAGAAGATGGGTTGCTGTGTGATACAAAATACGTGCCTCCCAAGAACAGGCAGATGTGGAGGCTGCCAGGGAACTTCAGGAAATACGGAGTCTTGGTAAACAGAGAGCCCAAGAGGGGTCGCAAAAGCAAGAGTTTGGTTGTTTCAGAATTCAGTGGGAATGTCTTTAAAATGTCTTTAAAAAAAACATTTTAAGTTGAGTCTCACTCTGTCATCCAGGCTGGAGTACAGTGGAACAGTCATGGCTCACCACAGCCTCGACCTCCTGGGCTCGGGCGATCTTTCCGCCTTGGCTTCCCAAAGTACTGAAACTAAAGGGGAGAGCCACCGTGCCCGGCCTGTGTCCACATTTTAATCTGCATCAGCACTTTTCTAGTAATGTTCGTGGGCCAGCTGGCCCAAGCTGGTGGGCGGGCTCATTTACACATAAAATATAATTGATTCCACATTCCTCTCAGACCTAAAAACAGTATTCATGTTTGTTTTTAATAATCAAAATTATTTCAGCTTAAAAAACAGTGTAGGTTTACATAGACAACCTGATGCGTTCTTCAGATTGCTCCATTAATAACAGCTCAGAGGAGAAACAGTCTAAGAAAAACATTTTAAATCGGTGTCTGTGGAGGGGCCAGAAAGATTGGGTTAGCTTCCAAGTAATCACTACTATATTTAATAATAAGCAAATTAGCAATCCATGGGGACTGTTTCTTGTTTTCTCTTCCCTCCCTTCCTTCCTTTCTCTCTCTCTCTTCCTCTCTTCCTCCCTCCCCTCCCATCTGCTCCCCTCCCCTCCTCTCCCTTCACCTTCTTCTTGAGAGGAGGTCTTGCTATGTTGCCCAGGATGGTCTTAAACTCCTGGGCTCAAGCAATCCCCGCCCCCCGCCACCTCTCAAAGTGTTAGGTTTATAGGTGTGAGCCACCGTGCCCAGCCTGTTTTTATGTATGTATGTATGTTTGTATGTATGTGTGTATTGAGTCAGAGTCTGACTTGCCCAGGCTGAAGTGCAGTGGCATACTCTCGGCCATCACAGCCTCGACCTGCTGGAGTCAGAGGATCCTTCTGCCTCAGTCTTCCAAGGAGCTGGAACTACAGGTGTGCACTACCACGCCCAGGTAGTTTTTTGATTTACTATAGAGATGAGATCTAGCCAAGCTCCCCAGGCTGATCTTGAACCCCTGGACTCAGGCAATCCTCTTACCTCTGCCTCTCAAAGTACTGGGATTACAGGCATGAGCCACTGTGCCCAGCTTATTCTTTTTGTTTTTGTTTTTTTTAGAGACTGGGTCTTGCTCAGTTGCCCAGGCTGTAACACAGTGGCGTGATCTTAGCTCACCAAAACCTTGAACTCCTGGGATCAAGGAATTCTCCTGCCTCAACCTCTCTAGTGGCTAGGACTAAAGGAGTGGGCTGCCATGCTTAGTTTTGTTTTTTGTTTTTTTTAAACTGGGTCTCAGACCTCATACCTTGCCCAGGCTGATGTCGAACTCCTGGCCTCAGTCTTCCAAAGCACTGGAATTGCAGGCATGAGCCCCGCACTTGACCCCAGGGACTGTTTTCCTCTGGAAATTGCGGTGGTGCAGTTACTTACCTTACTCAGGGCAGCCTGGGCTGCAGGCCACGTGTTGGGAAATGGTTTACTCGTTCAGGTCATGTTTAAAGTTAATACAGATCAATTTTTTTTTCAAGAACTAAACTGTCACTCATCTTTCTTCTATTTTAGCCTTCTGCAAAGTTTAAAAAAATTTTTTTAAATTTTTTTTTGAGTTGGAGCCTCACACTGTTGCCCAGACTGGAGTACAGTGTCTGCTCCTGGCCACCACAGCCTCGACCTGCTGGGCTCCGGCGATCCTGCCACCTCAGTCTTCCGAGTAGCTGGAATTACAGGCATGCGCTACCACACCCGGCTGATTTTTTGATTTATTGTAGAGATGAGGTCTCGCCAA
>NW_007232065.1:216821-217607 GCF_000164805.1 Carlito syrichta
AAAATTTTATTTATAGGCACTAAAATGTGAGTTCCTATAATTTTCACTGCCATGAATATTCTTCTTCTTTCCCTCTAGTCATTAAAAATATAAAATGCCTATAATCCCAGCCCTTTGGGAGGCCAAGGTGGGAGGATTGCTTGAGTTCAAGAGTTTGAGACTAGCCTGAGCCACATAGCGAGCCCCCATCTGTACAAAAAACTTTTTAAAATAACTGGGCAGGGTGATGCACAACTGTAATTCCAGCTACTCAGGAGACTGAGATGGAAGGATTGCCTGAGCCCAGGAGGTCAAGACTGCGGTGAGCCATGATTGTGCCACTGCACTCCAGCCTGGGGTACAGAGTGAGACCCTGACTAAAATATAAATACAATAAATAAAAAATAAAAATGTAAAAGCCATAGTTAGCTCCCAGACAGTCCAATGTGGCTTATGGTGTGCTGACACTGTTCTAGTTCCTAGTCTATCTTTGTAGTCTTTTCTTTTGGGAAGAACATTTCTACTTTGCGTGTGTGTGTGTGTGTGTGTGTGTGTGTGTGTGTGTGTGTGTGTGTCTTGACCTGTTTCTCCAACTCTTTGTGTATTGACCTCTATTTCTCCAACTCTGTGTGTGTGTGTTGACCTCAATGTTTCTCTGTTTCTCCAAGTTTCTGTGTGTGTGTGTGTGTGTGTGTGTGTGTGTGTGTGTTGACCTGTTTCTCCAACTCTTTATATGTGTGTTGACCTCTCACTTCTCCAACACTCTCTCTCTCTCTCTCTCTCTCTCTCTCTCTCTCTCTCTCTCTG
>NW_007232065.1:217627-239383 GCF_000164805.1 Carlito syrichta
CCCGCAGGCTCAGGCAATCCACTCACCTCAGCCTCCCAAAGGCGCGGGATTACAGGCTGAGCCACCGAGCCCGGCTTCTGCAAACTTTTTAATGTAAAGGATCATATAGTAAATATTTAGCACAAAATACACACACACACGGGAATAAGTGTGTTGTGTGCCAGTAAAATTTTATTTATAGGCACTAAAATGTGAGTTTCCTATAATTTTCACCTGCCATGAAATATTCTTCTTCTTTTCCCCTCTAGCCATTAAAAAATATAAAATGCCTATAATCCCAGCCCTTTGGGAGGCCAAGGTGGGAGGATTGCTTGAGTTCAAGAGTTTGAGACTAGCCTGAGCCACATAGCGAGCCCCCATCTGTACAAAAAACTTTTTAAAATAACTGGGCAGGGTGATGCACAACTGTAATTCCAGCTACTCAGGAGACTGAGATGGAAGGATTGCCTGAGCCCAGGAGGTCAAGACTGCGGTGAGCCATGATTGTGCCACTGCACTCCAGCCTGGGGTACAGAGTGAGACCCTGACTAAAATATAAATACAATAAATAAAAAATAAAAATGTAAAAGCCATAGTTAGCTCCCAGACAGTCCAATGTGGCTTACGGTGTGCTGTGTGTCTGTATGGACCTCTCTGTTTCTCCAACCCTGCTTTGGGGTGAAGCCAGGTCTTAGACATTAGACCTTTGACTGTTCAGAACTTTGCCACCGGCAATAGGGCCCTGATGGCAGTGAGGCCAGCCTGGGGACCCCAGACAGATTCTGGCCTCCTCTCCGCAGAGAGAACTTAGAGTGACTCTTGAGGGAGGGGACTGCAGATGCAGTTGGAGGCAGGCCGTGTGAGGAAGGTGCCAAGTTCACATGCACTTGGCTCTGCAGAGGTCGTGGGATGGTGGTGTGTCCTCATGACAGCCTTGCAGACAGTGTGTGCATTTTAAAGGCCTATGCCTCTCAGCCACGTCCCCTCCCCATCATCCTTAGAGAACCAGGCAGGAGTCACACTGCTACCAATTGAGAACACCTGCTTTTGCTTAGGATGCTGCAGAGGGACATCAAGAAAGTTGCAGACACATCCAGGTGTCCTGCATTGCTTGTCCATTCCTTGTGACAGTGACCCAGAGTTAGACCTGCTCTGCGTCCTGTTAGATCTGCTCAGTGGGAACCCTTCTATCAGGAACCCCCTGCCCTGTCCTCTGCAGGGATAAAGCTTTTAAATATTTGTCCCATTTTGTAATGAGTTTGGATTAAGCAGTGGCTCTTCCAGATTTGGGAGGAAGCAAGCTTGTTGGTTGCCAGGCAACCTAGCTGCCCACAGACTCTTGGCAGACACTGGAGATTCTTTTGTTCACAAAAAGTGAGTGTTAATAACACAACTGTGTAGGAGTCTGTCCTGCCGTTCAAGAGTATCTGACTTGGGGGTGACAAGCCCTTGCAATACCAGGACCTGGAGATATTGCTAAAACTCAGAGCATGTTTAGAGAAGCTGTCTCAGGTCATGTATCGCTGACTCATGACCTTGAAACCCGGAGGGTAGAATAGTGACATCATAGAGGGTCGTTCCCTCAAGATAACTTAAGACAAACGTGAAGTGTTTCCTACCTTAAGGGTTGTGAAATGTGTGTGAAGTGTAGCAGAAATGTCCAAGTGGTGGCTGTGATTTTGTTCATTGTTGGGGGGGTTATTTTTGAGACGAGGTTTTACTCTGTTGCTCAATGGCACAATCACAACTCACCATGGCCTTGAAGTTCTGGGCTCAAGCGATTCTCCTGCCTCAGCCTCCTGAGTAGCTGGGACTACAGGTGTGTACCACCACACTCAGCTAATTTTTCTACTTTTCTGTAAAGACAAGGTCTTGCTTTGTTGCCCAGGCTGGTCTTGAACTACTGACTTTAAGTGATCCTCCTGCCTTAGCCTCCCAAAGTGCTGGGATGACAGACGTAAGCCACTGTGACCAGCTTAGAATGGTGGTTCTTAAGCAAGAGTCACCAGTACCCCTGCATCAGTGCAGTGACCTCAGCTTCCACCTCCTAGTAGCCCAGAGTGGGCAGACACAACAAAACTGGGCCAGCATGATGAGTCCTGCTGCAGGCAGGTTCCCTCCCCCCATTAGCAAGACTTAATGCAGATTTTCTAGGACAAAACTTCAGAAATTATAAAATGATATTTTCTAAGCGAATATGGTATGAGTCACCCTTTGGACACATAGAATTAAGAAGCAAGAAAAAAACGGTATTTATTTGGTCAGTGAATTTGTCCGTTTTTTTTGTTTGTTTTTTGTTTTTAAGAAACTACTTTGTAGCCGGACTTGGTGGCTCAGCCTGTAATCCCGTGCCTTTGGGAGGCTGAGGTGAGTGGATAGCCTGAGCCCGCGGGTTTGAGACCCGCCTGGGCAGCGAGACCTCATCTCTACAATAAACCAAAAAATCAGCCGGACATGGTAGCGCATGCCTGAAATTCCGGCTACTTGGAAGGCTGAGGCGGAAGGATCGCCGGAGCCCAGCAGGTCGAGGCTGCGGTGGCCGGGAGCGGCCACTGCACTCCAGTCTGGGCGACAGAGTGAGACTCCAACTCAAAAAAAAAAAAAAGAAACTACTTTGTGTCCCAGACTGGTCCCCAATCTCTTCTGGCTACATGTTTTTAAAGGACATCGTCAGTTCGGGGTCCTCATTACATCAGGCACTTTGGTGCGTCTTTTCTCACTTAACCTCAGCTCTGGGTAGAAGGCAGGTGAGGCAACAGTGCTAAAATGATGTCTTACAGAGGCCTGAGCTGGGAGGAGTGGGTGGAAAGCTCCAGTTTCCTTGGATTTCTAAGCCTGTGCACTCTACCAAGGATGGAAAAATTCCAGGTTCAGCCAGTTGTGCTTGAAGAGGTTTATTCTGAGCCAAATGTGAGTGACCCGGCCCGGGACACAGCTCCAAGAGGTCTTGAGAACATGCGTCCAAGGCGGTCGAATTGCAGTTTAGTTATACACATCCTAGAAAGACAGAAGTCACAAAAAACCATCCATCAGTAATGTAAGCTTTGCCTTGTTTCAACCCAAGAAGGCAGGGCATCTCCAAACAGGGCTTGCAGGTCATAGATGTATTCCAAGATTTTCTACCTGGCCATGAGACACTAGAGTCAGGATCTTATCTAAGAATTTTGAAATCAGTAGGAGAAATGGTCTTGCTGACATGGGTGGCAGTCTTCAGAAAGAACAGCAGGTGTTTTAAGACGTGCCCCGGGTCCAGGAGTCCCCAGGAGACGGCTTTACAGGGTCATAAAACACTCTGATTTTCTTCTTTATCCACTGTGTGATATTGCACCAGAGCCGGGTTGGAAAGCGAGCCTGGTTACACAGGGTTAATAAAAACCTATCAGAATGGTCTTTCCAGAGTGGGATTTATTGAGCCCTATGCTTAGGAATTGGGACAAGAGGAAGACAAAGGGCAGGGTTCAATCCTCCTTGCTTTATCCTCAGTTGGGGCGCCATTATCAGAAGATTCCCAGAGTCAGTAACCGGCCACCCAGCGAACCGATGTCAGGCAGCACATGGACAGCCAGGACGTCAAATGTGTTCATTCTTTGTTTCCTCAATTTCTAAAAACAGCTCTTAGATGTTTTCAGCAGCTCCCTGTGGTCTGTGTCCTTTTCTCTGTGTGATCATCCTTACCACCTGTCCTGCCCAACCCACACAGCACAGGCAGAAGTGTCGGGTCTCTGGGAGCCTCTCTCCTGCCTTTGCTGCTGTCATGTCCATGGTCATTCCCCCTGAGCCGGGCTCCGTGGCTCTCTCTCCTGCCAGTGCCCACACCCTCCAGCACAGCAGGGAGAAGCATCGTCAGCGGGTCCTGACGCCCAAGCCAGGCCCTCTCCCGCGGTATTTTTACTATGAGCCTGTCTTGCTCAGCATCGTGTAAACACGCTGCCGTGTGCTAACAGCTGTCTCTCTTTTCAAGTTGAACCAGCTCAGAACTAAAAGGGGAGCCGCTCTCCAGTCCAGCTCAAGTTTGCATGTGACAGCATCGACACTATTTTTAGCAGCACGGTCACCCGAGAGAAGCTGGGACGGCGGCTTTCAACTCTCAGCAGCGGGAAGGAAGGATTGCACGTGCACTGCTGCTCCAGTGCCCGTTTATCTGGGAGGCAGAGGGGGGTGTCAACTGCTTCAAAGTGACAGAGCCCGGCACTTGTACAGAGACGGAAGAGAGATCATTTAGCACATGGCTGCCCAGGCTCTGAGCTCACAAGGCCCAGAGAGGAGTGGATGATAGGACCGTCCTGAGTCTGCGTTCTGGAAGGAGGTGAAGGGCGGGTGCTATGGAACATCGTCTGGACATAGGGCATGTTTGTATGACCTCCTCCATGTTCCTTTGAGTTTCTGTAGGTGATAACACTCAGGAGACACCAGCAAGGAGCGGTGGTTACATAAGCATCAAGACACAGTGGTCATGGTGTGTCATTCCCTGGCCACATCACCCTCCTGAGTGACTTCCCCTTTCTGGATTAAGTGTTCTTAGCTTCAAAACGAGGATCCTAATACCAACTCTGTCTACACTATAGGGAGAGTTTTTCCAGCAGACGTTGGTTTTTTTGTTGTTTGTTTTTTGAGTTGGGGGTCTCACTCTGTCGCTCAGGCTGGAGTGCAGTAGCATGATCATGACTCATTGCAGTCTCAACCTCCTGGACTCAATTGATGCTCCTGCCTTAGCTTCCCAAATAGCTGGGACTACAAGTGCATGCCAACACACCCTACTATTTTTTTAAAATTTTTTGTTGAGATGGGGTTTCACTGCATTGCCCAGGCTGGTCTTGAACTCCTGAGTTCAGGTGATGCTCTCGTCTCAACCTCCCAAAGTACTGAGATTACAGGTGTGAGCCTCTGCGCCCACATTTGTTGAAAACCTACTCTGTGTCAGGTATTGAGAACATTAGACTCATGAGGCAGTCAGTGTCCTCAGAGAGCTCACACTCGAACTCCCTAAGTAAATAAAGTAAAATATTGTGTGATGTAAGGGAAACCGAGGAGAGAGACAGGGACTGCTCTAGACATGAAGGGAGGTGGGAAAAAGATAGGAGGAACAGTATTTTCAAGAATGCATAAGAGGGCCAGGCGTGGTGTCTCACACCTGTAATCCCAGCACTTTGGGAGGCCAAGGGGAGTGGATTGCCTGAGTCCAGGAGTTTGAGACCAGCCTGGGCAACATAGTGAGGCCTTGTATCTACAATCAATCAAAAAACTAGCCAGGCATGGTGGTGTATACCTGTAGTCCCAGCTACTTGGAAGTCTGAAGCAGGAGGATTGCCTGAGCCCAGGAAGTTGAGATTGCAGTGAGCCAAAGTGAGACCCTAACTCAAAAAAAAAAAAAAAAAGGCCAGGTGCAGTGACTCATGCTCATGCCTATAATCCCAACACTTTGGGAGACTGAGGTGAGAGGATTGTCTGAGCCCATGGGTTTGAGACCAGCCTGGGCAACTTGGTGAGACCTCATCTCTACAGTAAATCAACAAATTAGCCTGGCGTGGTAGCATGCCTGTAGTTCCAGCTACTGGGCAGGCTGAGGCAGAAGGATCACCTGAGCCCAGCAGGTTGAGGCTGCAGGGGCTGTGAGCATGCCACTGCACTCCAGCCTGGGTGACAGAGTGATACTCTGTTTCAAAAAAAAAAGAATTCATAAGAGTCTGGAGGGAGAGAAGGACATTCCAGGCAGGGCAGCTGAGTGAGCGGAGGCAGAGGTAAGGGACCACCAGTGATCATCAGAGCAAAAGTTGCAGGACAAGGGATAACAGGAGATGAAGCTGAAGCAAGTTGAGGCAGTCTTTTAACACAAAGGACCCTGGAAGTGACAGGCCACAGGGAGCCAGGAGTGGTTCTGAGCATACAATTAACTGGATTATACAAAAATTGAAGCAGACTTGAGGCCAAGGTGGGAGTATTGCTTAAGCCCAGCAGTTCGAGACCAGCCCGGGCAACATAGTGAGACCTCGTCTCTACAAAAAATAATAATAAAAAAAATAGCCAGGTGCTGTGGTGTGTGCCTGGAATCCCAGCTTCTTTGGAGGCTCAGGTGGGAGGATCACCTGAGCCAGGAGGTCGAGGCTACAGTGAACTGTGCTTGTGCCACGGCACTCCAGCCTAGGTGACAGAGTGAGACCCTGACTCAAAAAAAAAAATAGATGGAGTCATTGCGAACGAGTGCCTGTTTCTACATGAATGAATGAAGTGGGAGAAGTTTAATGCAAGCAAAAGATGCCTGAACATAAAGTGTCTTCTCCAGAAAGACGGAGCTGGGCTGGACTGATGCTAGATGTGACTCCTTGGACCTGGCCTCTCACGAGGGTGGAGGTGCAGGGGCAGAGGGAGCCTGGCACAGTGGGTGCCTCACCCCCTCCTCAGCTGGTGCTGGGCCCTGCTGGTGGCCCTGGAGGGGGAGTCCCATCTGGAGTGCTGGTTGGGCCAGGTGGCGCTGATGTGGAGGGCTGATCCCTGGCAGGGATGTCACCTGCATGTAATCAGCAGACTTAAGGGGAGTGTGAGGACCCAGCCCAGGAGTCCCAGTTCATGTGTGTGACCCAGTTTCCCCCAGAGGCTCTGGAGGCTGAGGTTTTCTGGAACATGTTGAAAGCATCCCTGATGTGGGCATTCTTGCATGCCTCGGGAATTTGGAGAGTTGGGAAGTGCTGAACAAACAGAAAGCCCGCACACGCGACCATGCTCGACTGTTCATGCCCAGGAATGAAGGCACTGAAGTGAAGCTGTATATGGCCATGTATCGGAATGTCAGTCCACACACCCTCAGAGTTGTATAAATATGGCCAGAAAGCGACATTGCTTTTTTGAAACTATGTTCACTTTGAACCTAATACCATCGTGGGGCTGGGTGTGTTGGCTTATGCCTGTAATTCCAGTACTTTGGGAGGCTGAGACAGGAGGATCTCTTGAGCCCAGGAGCTCTAGAGCAGCCTAGGCAACTTAGCAAGACCTCATCTCTACAAAAAAAAAAATTAGCCAGGCCTGGTGGCACACACCTATAGTCCTAGCTACTCGGGAGACTGAGGCAGAAGGATTACCTGAGCCCAGGAGGTCAAGGCTGTGGTGACCTGTGATCATGCCACTGCACTCCAGCCTGGGTGACAGAGTGAGACCCTGACTCAAAAAAATATTAATAAAATAAAAATAAACATCGCACCATTACATACAAGGTGATCACCGGGAGGCCTGGACTTGGTCTTCCCAATATGGCATTTAGATGGAGGTGTCCCTCTGTGCCATCAGCATTTCTGTCTCGTCTTTGTGGTGGGCTGTGCAGTGAGACTGGCTTTCCCAGGAAGGAGTGACTGACCTAGGAAGATCAGAGTTTCCCCACAAATCAGCCATTTCCTTGTCTGAGACTGGTTTTCATGTCACAGGAAGTGCCAGGAATCAGACTGTCCAGACATGACTAAACATTCCCATCTCGAGATCTCAAAAGACCTGTAAGACCAACAGATGGGTCGCAGTGACCTTACTCTGTCAAGGTACTTTCTGTGAACGTTGTTTTCATACGTGAAGGAGTGAAGATAATGTCATGAGCGTTATCCGGTGGGCAACGTGTGGCTTTTGGTCACCAGCTCAGAATGATGCTGTTGTCATGAGACAAGACACCCATGTGTGGCTGGCCTCCTGATGATGGAGAAGGTCCCAAGGTTTACAAAGCCTGCAACCCAGTTTCAGCCGAATGGACATTTTGACTCCACAAGTGTTTCCTTGGGAAGGAGCAGGTTTTAGTTTTGATTTAGATCACAGCACTCCAACCATACCAGGATGATGTAAGATCCCCTGTCGGTTCCACCTTTGCACAGCTGTCAAGACCCCCATGAAGGCATCACCCAGGGCAGGAGAGAGAGGCTGAGGATCCTCATCCCATATGAGGAGGAATCCCCCCAAAATCACATTATCTTTTGGAGGGGGGCCCCTTTCCCTTGAAGTACAGGCTTCCCTGCTAGGTCAGTGTTCTAGGTTCCCATCGGCATCAGTACACCAGCAAAGTATTGTGGTGAGAGGCTGTGTTCGGCTTCTGTGAATTTTTTTGGAGATTCTTTCAACGTGTTTGCCCTTTTCATGATAGGTGATTTATGAGCCCTCCTGCCCACATGATACTGAGTATTCAGCAGTTTTGGACCCCAAATGGCATGATCCATCTCCCCCTTTACCCAATCTCACCCCATCAACTTTTCTATTGTTTCCCCGACTGAAAAAAGTCCTCAAGGGGAAACATCAGAACTGCTGATGTGGAAGAGGTGAAACAAAGCAAAACAGCAGAAGCACTAAAAAGACATCAAAAGGAACGAGTTCAAATACTGTTGTGAGCAGTAGGAAAAGTGTCTCAGTGGATGTATTGCATCAAGCTTTGAACGTGACTGAAGTTTAAACACGTGGGAATAAATACACAATTTTTTACAAGTGAATTTTGGGTTTTTGGGGGTTCCCCCTCTTTGTTCCTCCCACGAAGACACAGCCTGACTGGTTCCCTTCTGAGGTTAACATGGCCAGAGGAGAAGAGGTTGGAGCTGTCCCCATGCCACCCTCGGCCACCTCCCTGTCAAGGACCTGCCAGTACCCACACGCTGGTCCTCGAGGACTTAGCCTCTGTGTTTGTGGGTCAGTGAGGCCAAGACAGAGCAGTTGCATGGGATGGAGGTGCATTTTGGTGCTCCCCAAGAGTGCTCTTACGAGGGCTTGTTGAAGGCTGCTCTCTGGCTGTGGGGGTGGCTGGTGTTGATGTGCATGTGCTCTTTGCTGAGCACACAACCAGATGGGACACCGGTGGAGGCTCTCCAGTTGTTCCAAGGAGGCAGCAGGAGAACTTGGCAGTGACTGAATCAAGAGGATTGCTTGAGTCCAGGAGTTCAAGACCAGCCTGGGCAACACAGTGAGACTCCCATCTATATTTAAAAAAAGAAAGAAAAGGAGAGAGGGAGGGAGAAAAGAATATGTTTTTAAAAAGAGACATTGTCCCAAGGATCATAGCGTCTGGCTTCATTATTGGCATAGTAATCAGTGGACCCAGAGGCAGGGGTCTCCGAGCCGGGTCCAGACTGCATGTCATCCTCAGGACGACCCAGAATCCTTTATTTTATCCATTTGCCATCCGCCCTCCTGTCTCTATAGGGCAGGATAGTTACCTCATGGCAGTGTCCCCCTGGCAATGTACAAACATGTTTATTCATTGAAGGGATGAGTAAGAGGAGAGAGAGGAAGCCAGCCAGCCCTCTGTCCAGAGCTGGGTGCTGTTGTCTATCTGTCTGTCTGCCTGATTGTCTGTCATTTATTTGCTTATTAAGCTGGGGTAAAATACACTTGAGGCCGGGTGTGGTGGCTCACACCTGTGACCATAGCACTTTGGGAGGCTGAGTGAGGCAGGAGGATCCCCGAGACCAGGAGTTCGAGACCAGCCTGGGCAACATAGTGAGACCTGGCTCTACATAAAATAAATAGAATAGAATAGAATAAGATAAAAAGCAAAAAATTAAGAAACATAACTGTAAATAAAATAACGTATACTTGAAATACAATGTATCATCTCAGCCATTTTAAGTAGATGACCCGGTGGCATCAAGTACCTTCAGTTGTGCAGCTATCACCACCATCTGTCTTCAGAATTTTCTTCATTCTGCAAAACTGAACTGTGCTCATTAAACATCTGTGTCCTGGTCCCTTCACCCAGCTCCAGCAACCTCCATGCTACTTTCTGCCTGTGAACTTGACTGTTCTAGATAACACATGCAAGTGAGATCATACAGTATTTGTCTTTTTTGTAACTGGCTTATTATACTTAGCATAAAATTCTTAGGAGCTTCATCTGTGTTGCAGCTATGCTAGCATCTCCTTATTGTTACTGTTATTTTAGATGGGATCTTGCTCTGTTATTTTAGATGGGATCTTCCAGGCTGGAAGGCAGTGGTGCAATCATGGCTCACTGTGGCCTCCAACTCTTGGGCTCAAGCCAACCTCCCGCCCCTGAAGCGCTGGGATTACAGGTGCACCCAGCTGCATTTCCTTCCTTTTAAAGACTGAATTACAAGAGGGGACCCAAAAGTACCTGGAATTTACTTATAAAAAATTATGTATTTTTTCTTACATGTTTAAATTCCAGTCACCTTCAAAATACTCTCCGTTTGATGCAATACACCTATTGAGACACTTTTTCTACTGCTCAAAACAGTTTTTGAACCTCGTCCAAAATGATGCCTTTTAGTGCTTCTGCCATTTTTTGTTCCACGTCTTTCAGAGCCGCAAAACGTTTCCCTTTGAGGACTTTTTTCATCCAGGGTTACAAAAAAAAAAACAACTCATGGGGTGAATCAGGTTAATAGGGAGGGCGGGGCACTGGGGTCATGCCATTTTGGATAAAAAACTGCTGAACACTCAGTGTGGTATGGGTAGGTGTGCTCCTCAGTCACCCATCATGAAGTGGGCAAACACATGGAAAAACTCGCAAAAAAAAACAAAACAAAAACCACCAAAGCTGAATGCAACCTTTCACGACAACACCAGCAGGTTCACACATGCCCATGCCCATGGGTTCCTAGAACACGTACCTAGCAGGGGAAGTCTGTACTACAAGAGGCCCGCCCTCCAAAAGAACATTGTGATTTGGGGGGGTTTCCCCCTAATTATTCTTATGCATGCATAGTCCTCATTTCATTCATTCCGAGGGACCCTTGGGCTGCTCTTGGCTGTTATGAATGGTGTTTCTGTGAACAAGGGTGGGCAAGTATCCCTGTGAGTCCCTGCTTTCAGTGATTTGGGGAATATATCCCGAAGTGTGACTGATACAGGCGAGGGGACCCCACCTTTGGAATCTCACTGGAGTCACCAAGAAAGATGATGCAGGTGGACTCTAGTGTTGGAGTTTGGCTGAGAACCCGAGTGGGTTCTTGGGTTCACACTAGAAGGAATTTAAGCTCGAGCTACAAGAAGGAGGCAAAAAATAAGTTTATTAAAGACACGGATGCACAGGCAGAGCCTCCCAGCACATCGCTGAGGTTCAGTTGGAAAATAATAGTTTAATGGACTGACAGAGCAGGTGACTGTTTGGGAAGAGCGGCCTGGGCTGGTCTACAGGAAAAACAGCAGCTGGGCATCGCCTGCCTTGGCTTTCATTGCTGTCTCTTGATGGCAGGCCAAGCAAGGGGTGGAGGATTCATGGATCTTCCAGGAAAGGGAGGGTGGTTCCTGGAATCAAACTTTTCCTTTTTTGAACCATAGAGGGCGACTTCTGGGGTCGCCATGGTGATGGTAAACTGTCATGGCGTGGTTGGGTGTGTCTTCTGGCGTGCTGGTGCATTATAACGGTCATGCGGTGGGCAAGAGGGACAGTGGAGGTCACTTTCAGCTCCATCTTTGGTCTTGCTGGCTTGTGACCTTTGTTTTGGAAGCTACTCCTGCGGCTTCCCTGTCTTGTAACCCTTGGATGAGGTGATATTCCTCTGCTTGTCTTTGTGAGGAACTGCGGTGTGTTTCTCAGAGAGGCTGTGCCATTTTCGGGGTGTCTCTGGGCGTGAGTGTGGGGAGCATCTTAAGCAGGGGCTCCGTGGTTCCTGTGTATCCCTTGCCTCTCCTCTGTCCATCTCTCAAGGGCAGTTTTCCTGCCTGTGACTCCCCTTTGTCCTTTGAACCGGATTGCTTAAAATCTGATGCTGTGGACAGGTTTGGTATAATGCATGTCACCGGCAGGCGCGGCCACACCAGCACCCTGGGCCCAGATTCTCGCACTGTTTCTGCTCTCTCCCGGCCCCTCAGGAATTGTTGCGTTTATCCCGGGGGCCGCAGGACAGACGTCCTTGGGGAAGTCCAGGCTGCAGTTCCAGGGAG
This sequence comes from Carlito syrichta, assembly GCF_000164805.1. Taxonomy (NCBI): domain Eukaryota; kingdom Metazoa; phylum Chordata; class Mammalia; order Primates; family Tarsiidae; genus Carlito; species Carlito syrichta. Next base: position 229,466 of record NW_007232065.1, read on the forward strand.
GAGTGAGAACCAGAGGGCCCTGCTAGACTGGGAGCTGTCGGCCCAGCTGCCTAGCCTCCCAGTCTCCCTCCCTCCACCATTCTAATTGTGATTAGGGGGCTCATTTGCATCTAAAAGGAGGCGTTTTCTTATCAGCACCATTGAGCTGGGAACCAGTGTACTCCATTTATACCAAGTGGTCCATTTAAACCAGGGCCCATTAAGCAGTAAAAGTAAATGTGGGTGTTTTACAAATGCAAATATATCATGCAAATAATGTACTTTATACTGAATGATGCCTTGGTTTTCATATGTAAAATTAGAAACTGTGTAGCACAAAGATAATGATAAACACCTTTGCATCTGTTCCTGAGCCCTATCATGAGCCCTCTGCATCTAAAATTGGAGCCAAGGTTTTAAGCAGAATTTTTCAGTCTGTACCCAAACATGCATTCTGTATTATCAAGAATACACATGCACTATCTAGTTATTTATGTATTCCTAAGTAATCAAGAAATCACAGGAAAGAGTAATCCAAATTGCCTAGCCTATTCCTTACCGTCAGTGATGAGATTTATAATTTTGTTTCCATTTTTAAAGATTTTTGAGTTTTTATGTGAGATGGTCGACATGGAGGAAGACGTTATGATATAGGCTAGATCCTTCGTTACAGATTTCATTATATCTGTAAGAGCTTTTTGTTTTAATCCTTAGAGTTTGAAATAATTTCATTAGGGAGATGCAGGTAGTCTTCCTGCGACTTTTCAAAATCACTTAGTAGGATAGTGATGGCCATCTTCTATGTACCATGAACTTTGTGAGTTCTAGAAGAGGAGTGATCGTTAGCCTTGGCCCAAGTGACGTCTGCCATGGTCAGGTGAGATGCAGTCGCACCTCTGGGCTGTAGATTCAAGGCACAAGGCATCGGAATGGGGAGACCCCACCACGTGTGACCATTCTCAAGCGAGCTGCACAGTCATTGCCAGAAGTGATGCAACGTCCATATTGTCACAGCCCCTAGAGAAGAGTATAGCAAGGGTTCAAGCCTCCTGCACATTCCTGAGCACATTACTGAGAGTCCCCTTATCTCCTGTGCCTTCCCAGTAAGTAGCTTCGGGGATCCTTGACTTCCCTGTAGACTATGCCTAATCAACTGAAAGATGCAAATCCCCATTTACTCCCTTTTATTGAGTGGTTATACATTTGAGTAATATAGTATCAATGTAATCCTAAACCTTGTGATTTGTATAACTTTTGTATCGATGTAATCTTAAATTTTGTGATTTGTATAACTTTTGTGTAATGCATGATGTCTTAGGCCTTGTGAACTCCCTTTACTCTATGGCAAACTTGATTAATGCTTCTGTAGAGCCCTACTGATAAAAGCTTTGAGAACTTCTGTTACCTGGCACCCGGAAGTCTGGACCAAAAAATGTCACTATCGATAAATGCAGCTGAAACTCAAGTTCTACACAATGCTCTGGTGATCACGTGGCTGATGTATAGGTACTAACAACTCTGGTCTTACAAAGTGAAGTGTAAAAGCCTGGAGGGTGAGCAGAACCATTAGAACTCAGAAACAAACTTCTTTCTACCAGTTCCGTGCCTCTTTGATTTATTGATACCAAGGAGAGCAGCCGAGCGTTACTTGGACCATAACAGAAGGATTCAGAGAATGGAGACGTAGCAGGTTGAGAGTAACCGGATGAAGTGTCCCCAGGATCTGAGATGTGAATTGAACAGGTAGATGGATAGGCTGTATAGGATTTGTACAGGTAGAAAGAACATGGTTGAGGACACTTCAGATATGGAGGGAGAGAGTGGGCTCAGGTGGTTCTGGGAATACATGGGTATGCGTTTGTTCTGGAGACCTGCTTCCATCTGTCTTAAACTCCAAAGAGAGTTTAAGAGAATTTATTAGAAGGAAAGACATGCTCAAAGAGCATGGATGCATTAAGAGAAAGAACATGTGCTTGCTTTTGACAAGCTTTATATACTTTTACAGCCATGATTAAGCAAACCATGAGCTAAGAACGTGGGCTACAGTAGTCTGGTCACAGGTTTGGATGATCACATCTCCACCTTCTATGAGCTAAGAGGGGTGGGCTGCAGGTGTCTGCTCATGAGTTTTGATGACCATCTCTCCACCTTCTAATTTATCCCCAAGTCTTTGTCAGTGCCAAGCATGTTTCCCAGTTAGGGCTACATACATCCTGGACCTTCTTAGCAGTTAGAAGATGTCCAGAAGAAGGGTGGAGGGCATGGGCCCCAGAAGCTCCAAGGCTCTATAGGGAATATGGCAGGAACTGGCTTACTCTGAGCCAGAAAAAGACCACACATGAATTCATCAGTTACAACAGGAACCAGCCAAGGGACGAGGGTGGCCAGCAAAGTCCCTCTCCCTGAGTCAGATACAGATGAGTTCTACAGCACCACAGGTCACCACAGGATGGTAGTCAGTGACTTACATACACGAAAGGGATGCTGTGTTATCTTTAGGGGGGATTTCTGTCATACAGAGAATTTTCCTGATCTCAACCTCTGGAGTTATCCAACCTTCTTCCCCTATACTTGCTCTGTCCCTGGTATCTACTCAGTTTTCAACCAAATCAAGGTCAGGATAAAGAGGAGATTTGGAAGGAAGGAAGCTGGATAGTCAGGTTCCTGCAGTAAGACTCAATTATTGAATTCTCCAGAAGCGCCAACTCCACTCTAATGAAGCCCTCAGTGTTTAAATATCCTTATAAATCAGGTGATTTCATATGGGTGATGGCCAGCTTGCTGTTTCCTACTTTGTTATAAGATGATAAAATCCTGAGAGCTTGCTGGGATTGGGAAAACATAATCTCAGGTATTTTAATGCACATTATTTTTCAGGCAGCGTTGAACCTTAAATTCCCCCAAATAGAAAAGGACAGGAATCAGAAAAGTAAGATTGGCTGGCCCCTGTCATTCTGAGACCCCCACCCCAGTCTATCAGGTCCACTGTGCCCAGTGCAGCTCATGGCCACTCAGAAGTCACAGCTGCCTGCACTGGTGTCAGGACTAGAGGAAAAACCATAGTGAAGATGCATTTGTCTTGGGTAATTTGAGTACCGTGGATCCAAAACCAAACCAAACAAAAGCCTCACTGACATCAAGGGTCCCAGCATGTGTTTTCTGGCACTAGTAAAACTTTATTTTGATATGTGACGGTGATTTTATGCTGTCACTCTAGCTTTTTCCCTCTTGACTCTTCAGTCAGGCAGTGCATCCTTAAACTTGCTGTACTGTTCGTACCTCTGGGAATGGAATTCCAGGTAGCAGTGTGTCATGGGCATAGCTCCTTGCTGACAGTGTTGCCACCCTACTAACTGGAGACTATGATTGACTGGGAAGCATTCATTGTATAGCCCTTTGTGTTTCTATGTGTGTGTATGTGTGTTTGCCAGACTTTGATACAAATATATTACTCAGATCAATTATTTATCTTTGTAATATTGAAGGTGATCGATAATACATTAACTAGTATCATTTGCCATGTCTTTTTTTTTTTTTTGAGTTGGGATTTCATCCTGTTGTCCAGGCTGGAGTACAGTGGCATGATCACAACTCACTATATCCTTGACCTCTTGGGCTCAGGTGATCCTTCTGTTTCAGCCTCCTGAATAACTGGGACTACAGGTGTGCAACACCATGCCCAGCTAATTTTTAAATTATTTTTGTAAAGATGAGGCCTTGTGCTATGATAGCAAGACTGCTCTTGAACTTCTGGGCTCAAGCAGTCCTCTCACCTTGGCCTCCCAAAGTGCTGGGATTATGGGCGTAAGCCACCATGCCTGGCCCCATGTACTATTTTGGTGAAGGTAATTTATACCACCTCTTGGGCTGGAAGGAGTAACATTTTTGACTAAGTGCTTCCTACCGTGCTCAATTTGGAATAACCAACTTTCCACACTTAGAATATTTTACTAGGGTTGGCTTGGTTATAAAGTTTTCCACTGGATGTCTTAAGATAGTGAAAATACCCGTCTCTAAATGCAGTGAGTGTCTCTGTGATATATTGATCTTTATTTTCTTGCCTCTCCTGTTCCCAGACTGTGGGTGGTAACATATCTGCAAAATGTTTTATAGGGTTTGGAGGGCAACGTTTTAAGCCAAGAAATTGAAAACAGGAGACGAAACAAGAGAAGTCGGGGAAGGAGGAAGTCGACCAAGGTCATATCTGTATATTAAAGATTTTGTTGTAGAAATGCCAAGAAAGACAAGTTTGCATTTGTAACAGGCACACACTAGAAGTGTCGGAAAAACCCATGTGGTCTCAGAAAACGTGGCGAGGTGTTTCAGTTTAGCAAATATTCTTAAATTTGGGCCAGGCACAGTAGCTCATACCTATAATCCTGCACTTTGGGAGGCCGAGGTGGGAGGATCTCTTGAGCTGAAGAACTGAAAACCAGCCTGGACAACATAGCAAGATCTCGTCTCTACAAAAAATAATAAAAAAAATTACTGGATGTGGTGGCACACACCTATAGTTCCAGCTACTCAGGAGGCTGAGGCAGAAGGATCACCTGAGTTAGGAAGTTGAGGCTGCGGTGAGCTGTGATTGTGTCACTGAATTCACGGCTGGATGACGGAGTGAAACCCCAACTTACTCCCAAAAAATCTTAAACTAGAAGCTATGCCATAGGACTGTGTGAATTTGCCATTTTGTTTACCTGCAGGTAAGCTCAATGCCCAGGTGTGAGTTGGGCCGAAGCTGTGTGAAATAGCACAATTCTGATGGATGTCAGAGACACATTTTCAGAGGGTATCTGTCATGCGCCTGGGGTTGAGTGACGTGTACAGGAGGGGCCGGGGAGGCTGGACGCCGTGAGCCCGCTCTCACGTTGATGTCTCTTCTGTTCCAGCACATCAGGTCCCTCCATCTGGCCAGGCAGCACCTTCTTCAAGAGAAACGGGGCCCTTCTCCAAGGTAGGTCCCGGGAGCACCCCTCCCTGCCCCCCACCCTATCGTGGCTCCTCTCTGGTGAGTGTCAGAGGGAGCATTGTGTCCCACTCACGAGGGGCTACTCCCCAGAGAAACGTGACGGTTGTGGCTGGTCTGTGTGCCCACCTCTCTTCCTTCCTTCCTGCTCAAGTCTCTTGATGCCTGGGAAGTATGAGTGTGAAATCATGCGCCGAGGACTGCCTCTCTGGGCCGCCATCACAGGTGTTCTAGAAGTGTTTGACTTGCTGTGGTGAAGTTGGAGGGACATGGCTGTTTGGGTGCGATGGCCACCTGAACCGGGCTGACAGGGGCAAACACTTTTGTGTGTTTCCACCACTTGGGCTGATAATGATGGGTTAGGTGTCGGGGCACCTTGGTCAGCATTGGGGTACACACATTCCTTGCTGTCCCCCTGTGTCTGCGTGTGCCCAGCAGGTCGGCTGTGGTTTATTATGAGGCTCAGAATACAGTCCCCCCTCGCTGGTCCCCAGGTGTCATCTACAGAGGACGCCTTGCTGTTGTCCAGCCCACTGTGCTGATGGAATTCCAACTGCCTTTCTGGTTAGTCTCTTTGGAAATGGCCAAAGTTCAAGAAGAATAAATGGTTAAAGGTAGCCAAAGGATGCTTTTTAAATACTTCTAGAAGTTCCTTCTGGATGAATGCTGCTTTGGATATCTACACTGTAGGGAATTGGAATCAACTGGTCCCCCGGGGGCTTCAAGTTCCTTAACCCCTCCAGTCCCTGTTCATCAGATGGGGAGAGACAGGCCTGGCCAGTGAGACACAGATGGATTTGGCTGTGTAACAGCTTTTGAGCCATCCTGTTCCGCGGAGAGGGATTTGAGCATCTCCTGCTTGACTTGGAGGTGTACTTAGCCTCTTTCCCTGAAAAGCACCCGCTGAGAGCCATGTGGGTGAGGCAGTGGAGTAGAAACATGGCTAAGGAGAGAGGCATTCAGCTTCAGGGCACTGGAGTGGCTCACTCCACTGGGAGGGACATCAGCGCATCTTGGTTGTTGATTTAGAGGCTAGGCAGTTGCATGCTGCCTTTGTAATAGCTTGTGAAATTGGGAATGGAAGAATTTCTTTGTATTTTTGCTTGGGACAGATTTAATCAGGCAAATCTGGCTAATCCTCATTTTAATAACCATCATAGAGATCTGAAATGTTTAAGAAAATAAAAGAAACTTCCTCCGCTCTCAAGAATTAATACATAATTTTAAAAAGTGGATTCTGTTTTACCTTCGGATGGTGTAAGGAGAAACTGGTTATGATCCGCCTTTGGGTTCATTCCAACTGAGTTTCGAAGTCACTTGTATCATTTTCCTCCAAAACTCTAGCCGTGATACAAATATCATTCATTTTCAGATTATTTTGAGAAAAGAGCGTTTGTTTTCTTGGAGAATTCTTATTCATTCAGTTACACATTCAGTCAGATTTGCTCTGAGTGAGGTTGTTTGTTTGTGTCTGTGGCCACAGCATGAGGAAAATACCGATATCAAAAGGTTTCTGAAGTTGCGACCCTGTCTCTTGGGTATAGACGCCAATCTCTTCCTGAGAGAGTTAAAATTCCCAATGACTCCAGACACTGAGAATTAAGCTAGTGTGGTTCTGCGGTGTTTATCGAAGCCACTTCCAGTTAAATACAACCTATTACCTTTCTGGACATTTGAAAACCTAAAGAATCCAATGTGGTCTGGGAGTATGGGCAGGGATTTTGCTTGCCTTCCTTTCTGAGAGTGGTGTTTCTGCATTGGCTATGTCTGTGTGAAGTTCTTGAGCCGTGTTTATTGTGATAAGCTTTCTCGGACTCCGGGTGTTCATCTTTGTGGATACTTTTTGCATTCCTTTCATGAGTGGCACTGGGCCATCCAGAAGTCACTGATGCGCTTGAGTAAAAGTTTCAGGAATAAAGCTGTGGGAACCTCCCAGTCATGCCATGGGGAGGTTTAGGGCAGAATCCAGTGGAAGAAAGCCGACCTGATTTCTGCTCACATTGTTCTTATAGTTACATTTTCAAAATCCATCACACGTCCCTTCTCTTGTCCAGTGGGAGGAGATTTCTATAGCTCATCAGACCAGGGAAGAGTTCTGTAGCCTGGGCAACATAGTGAGACCCGCCCCCCCATCTCCATCTCAGCGGGTCTGGGATACCTGTCTCCCAAAATCCTAGTTTTGGGAACTGGGAGAGAAGGTACAGCCTGGCCACGTGGGGGTGACACAGGAGCCACGTTGGGATGCCAGGGGCCCAAGGACCGTCCAGGAGAAGCCAGCCCGAGTGATGTGTCAGGAATTATGGGTCACGAGCAGGACCGGCCAGCCCAGGGTGGAGAGAACTTGCTATACAGCGTGGCACCGAATTGAGACTGGAGGAACTCAGGACTGGAAGCAGGCAGGTGTGCTCTGTCGTGTAGGGAGGCATGTAGGGAGATGGACTTTTTCAGGAGCTTGGGAGCAGGGGGCTGCCACTGGGGAGCACTGATACCCACGCAAGACCTTGAAAAACAGGCAGATGTGGGTACATGGAAACAGGAGAAAAATGGCATTGTAAGAAGGCAAGCAGACAGACTACAGCATCCCAGTGAGCCTGGTGACAGTGGCCTCAAGGCCGGTGGGGGTAGGAGCGTTTCATGAACACCTTTGTTTTTGTTTGTTGTTGTTGTTGTTGTTTGTGTCAGGGTCTCACTCTATCGCTCTTGCTGGAGTGCAGTGGCACGACCATGGATCACCGCAGCCTTGACCTCCTGGGCTCAAGCAATCCTCCTTCCTCAGCCTCCCAAGTTGCTGGAGTGCAGTGGCACGACCATGGATCACTGCAGCCTTGACCTCCTGGGCTCAAGCAATCCTCCTTCCTCAGCCTCCCAAGTAGCTGGGATTACAGGCATGTGCTACCATGCCTGTCTTAATTTTTTTGTAGAAACGAGGTCTCATTGTGTTACCCGGGCTGGTCTCGAACTCCTGGGCTCAAATGATCCTCCTGCCTCAGCCTCCCCAAGTGCTGGAATGACAAGCATGAGCTACCACGTCCTACATGGACACCTTTGTATGGTGATGTGATGTACTCTATAAACATTTAAGAAGAATATGATGTCTGAAGAGGAAGTAATGGAGGTTAAACCTGAAATGAAGCGGAAATCAGTGACATCCTAGTTATGCTGAGAACCAGTTGATGTTTGTGGTGGCTCAGCTTAGAGCAAAAAGTAGTCTATCTGTTTTCTCCGCACAAAGCCAATTGTGGAAATTAACCCAGCGGGCGTTGAGTGGGGCGCCTGTGTTTTGGTTCGGAGTCTCTGGCACGGGGGCTGCTGAGTGACCTCTCGGGTTGGAGGATGACGGGGTAAGGTTTAGTATGGATTCCAGCAGGCCCGGGCACTTAACATCATTGGTCATTTTATCAATTCAGTGTTTATTTTAGATGATACATCGGCGACTGGAGACTGTGGCAGCAGGCTGAGAGCTCTCTAGTCCTTGGACAATGAAACCAGGCGGGGAGCAGAAGGGGACACACAGATTGTTCTGAGGGGACCCAGAACAGAAGTGGCTTGTTCAGAGCCATGTGGGGGTGGCCAGCTGACAGGTGTCCCCAACTGTCCCCCTCCATATATCTGTGTGTCTCTGTGTTGTGGCCTCTGTGTGTTTGAGATACAGTTTTTATCATTAGTCTAATTATTTTAATCATCTCTCTTATTTTTTAATGAAAAGAGACATGCAGCCAGGTGAGATAACTCATGCCTGTAATCCCAGCATATTGGGAGGCTGAGTCAGGAGGATTGCTTGAGTCTAGGAGTTCAAGACCAGTCTGGGCAACATAGCGAGACCTCGCCTCTACAGTAAATCAAAAAATTAGCCAGGCTTGGTGGCATAGGCCTATAGTCTCAGCTACTCGGGAGGCTGAGGTGGAAGGATCACCCAAGGAGGTTGAGGCTACAGTAAGCTGTGATCGTGCCACTGTACTCCAGCCTGGGTGACAGAGTGAGGCCCTAAATCAAAAACAAAAATAAATACATAAAATAAAAATAAATAAAGTCTGTCATGTGCCTAACAGATCTTCATTTCTGTTCCCTTTTGATGACCGACTAGACAAGCTAGTGCAGCAGAAATCCTTGAAGACATTTTTAGTGCACGGAGCATGGTGGTATATTGCCATAGAGCCTCCACACAGGGAGACAGGAAGCTGGCTCTATTCCTGCCCGATGCATGCTGTTCCTGTGCACCCATGTGTGTGCAACCCGTGAAATGTGCAGGAAGTCGATGATCTTTGGGTGGCTCACTTCGGCACAGGCCAGTGTCCCGCATACTGGGCTGGTGTCACGTCTGGACTGTCCTGGGAGTGCTAGTGTGTACCATCGGCTCCCCACAGTCCTGACCCCCTCCCACAACTCTGCCCTGTGTCGTTATTCTGAGATGTGTGAGATTTCCCCCTTGGTTGTATGTCATGCCACAAAGGCTCAAAGGCAAGTACACAGCATGTCAGAAATGAGTTGTGGTGGGAGGATCACTGGTGATGGGTCGGGGGGATGCTGGGTTCTGCTCGTGACCCTGCTGCTTGGCAGACTTTGTGACCCTGGGCAAGCCACATGGCACCTGAGGGCGTCATGTGTCTCCTGTAAGGTAAGGTCCTTGGGAAGGACTGAGATTCCTTTTTTTTCTTTTTTTCTTTTTTTTGAGTTGGATTCTCACTCCGTTGCCCAGACTGGAGTGCAGCAGTCTAATCAAGGTCAGCTGGGGTCACAAAACCATGAAATGTAGGAAAATCGGGCTGACATCCTCTGGAGGTGGTTTCATTGTGTCCTTGACCTTCCCTGCTAAAACTCGTGCATCTGCTAGGACATTTCTCAAGATCAGTGTTTCGCCCCGTCTCCCAGGCTGGAGTGCAGTGTAATGATCATGGCTCACCGCAGCCTCAACCTGCTGTGCTCAGGTGATCCTCCTGCCTCAGTCTCCCAAGTAGCTGGAACTACAGGTGCAC
>NW_007232065.1:239403-260300 GCF_000164805.1 Carlito syrichta
GGCGATCCTTCCACCTCAGCCTTCCAAGTAGCTAGAACTACAGGTGCGTGCTACCACACCAGGCTAGTTTTTGATTTATTGTAGAGATGAGGTCTCACCAAGTTGCCCAGGCGGGTCTTGAAGCTACGGGCTCAGGCAATCCACTCACCTCAGCCTCCCAAGGCGTGGGACTATAGGCTGAGCCACCGAGCCTGGCTTAGGACTGAGATTCCCTGTTGAATCTCTGCTCTGATTCTTTCCAGCAACTGCTCTAAAAATAATTCATAATGGATTTGGAGGCTCCACTCTGGCTCTGTGGAGAAAGGGGTGACCTTTGTGTCCTCTCCGAGGAGAGGACGGGCTGGCAAGCCAGCTAAAGATCCCCATCCTCAAATATGATGGTTGTCAAAGGACCCATGGCCCGGAGGGATACGGTGACGCAGCCTGTGATAGACACCCTAGAGATGAGCCTACCCTGGCTTCCGGGCTACCTGGCTCTGCCTCCCCATTGGGGATAATAATAATGACCATCTCCTGGGGTCCGTGGGAGGATGGACAGATTCGTGTGAGTCAAGCACATAGAATTATTCACAATAAGTTCTAATCAAGGTCAGCTGGGGTCACAAAACCATGAAATGTAGGAAAATCGGGCTGACATCCTCTGGAGGTGGTTTCATTGTGTCCTTGACCTTCCCTGCTAAAACTCGTGCATCTGCTAGGACATTTCTCAAGATCAGTGTTTCGCCCCGTCTCCCAGGCTGGAGTGCAGTGTAATGATCATGGCTCACCGCAGCCTCAACCTGCTGTGCTCAGGTGATCCTCCTGCCTCAGTCTCCCAAGTAGCTGGAACTACAGGTGCACGCCACCATACCCAGCTAATTTTTTTATTGTGTGTGTGTGTGTGTGTGTGTGTAGAGAAGGGTCTCACTGTATTGCCCAGGTTAGTCTTAAACTCCTGGTCTCAAACAGTCCTCCCGCCTCAGCCTCCTAAAGTGCTGAAGTGACAAGTGTGAGCTGCTGGTGTTGCCTGATCTGAAAGATGGTTTGTTCATGTCTTGGCCTCCGACCCCATTGATGCCTCATACACAGGACCTCTTCTTGAGAAGCCCTCTGGCTCATGCACACCAGGCTGCGTGCCTTACTCTCCAAGTGTGTTTAATCTTTGCAGCAGGTACACAGGTAGCCGTGAACAGGCATGGATTTTGCACCCCATCAAGCTGGGATCGCACCCCTCTCTGTCTAGGCACCAGCTCTTTGACCTTGAGCCTCAGGTGTGACTGTTGGTGAATTGGTACTACAAGCTACATGTGTCTCCCAAATCTTGGGGAAGTTTAAACAACTGTGAAATTGAAAACACCCAGTCCGGGCCTAACGCTGCTCAAATACTCCATAAACACCCCGTGTTTAGCCTTGGACGTACCCTGTCTAAAGGTTTCTCATGAATGGCCTTGTAGGTATATTCCAGGTGTAAAGTTCTTTATTGTTTTTTGAGTGGGAGTCTCACACTATTGTCCTGTCTGGAGGACAGTGGCTCGGTCACGGCTCCCTGGCGGGAAGTTCTCAAATTCTTCCAAAGACCATTCTCCCATGCCACTGTTTTGTGACATGTCCTTTCTCAGTGCCAGCCCTGGTCTTTCCTCTCCAACTCCACGTCTGGCTGCGATCATGTCCTCACACTCTCTCCCTCCCTCCTTCAAGGCCTGTGCCTCCTGGGTTTTGTTCGGATTTACTTTCCTGCCTGCTGGCGCCTGCAGCTCCTGAGTTCTCAGGCCACTTTCCTGTCATCTGCTCCACAAACTGACTTGGCCATTTTGCAAACACGGACCTCTACCTAATGCATGCTTCTTGCCCTCGGTACAGCCATTTCGAAAAAATTAGTAACAACAGAAAAGAAAAAGAAAACCTCTCCACCCCCCCCCCCCAGCACCCTAATTGCCTCTGTCCCTTCTGGCACTTTGGGTTGGAGGAGGGGCCCTTGATTCTTGCCATTGTCTGCTCACTGTTCCGCACCAAGTTATTTGTAAAGATATTTATGTAACTACAATGGTCGGGTCAGCTGGCTGTGGAGGCCCAGTGAGAGGTAGATTTCAAGGAGGGCTTTCCCCAGGCTAATCTCTCAGGAGTTCTGTGGTCACTAAGATCACTCTTAAGTTAGTGAAAAAAGATCAGGAAATGCAGTTTTAAAAAGAAGTTCCTGGCTGCTTCTGATCCATACTGTCTCCTAGGATCCAAACTTGAACAGCCTCCGTTATCCTACTCCCCAGCGGCTACAGCCTGGCAGGGAATCTGGAAAAATGTCAGTCAGAGGTCCTGGACTTTCCAGTCTGACTTGAATTTCAGCTGTTCCCTCCACCCCATTTGAATGGAAATCCAGTGTTGCACATTGAGAATGGCAGTTCCGTGCACAGAAACAGGGGCGTCAGACCAGGCACGGTGGCTCACGCCTATAATCCCAGTACTTTGGGAGACCAAGGCTGGAGGTTCACTTGAGCCCAGGAGTTCAAGACCAACCTGTGCAACATAGTGAGACTTCATCTCTACAATAATTCAAAAAATTAACTGGGTGTAGTAGCTAGCGCCTGTAGTCCCAGTTACTCAAGAGGCTGAAGCGGGAGAATCGCTTGAGCCCAGGAGGTTGAGGCTGCAGTGAACCATGATTGCACCACTGCACCCTAGCCTGGGTGAAAGGGTGAGACCTCGACTCAAAAAACTAAAATAAAATAGTGTCAACACTCCCAGAGGAGACCCCAAACCAGTCACTCCTCAGTCCCCCTCCACCGGCCCCTGACAAGATGAATTCACTTCTTTATGGATTTATTCTATTCTGGACATTTCATATAAATAGACCCATGCACGGTAGCCTTCTGTGTCTGACCAGATGTACTCTTTATATGATTCTTTATATGAGTTGCATGCATTAGCTGTTATTACTCCCATTTTGTGGATGAGAACAATCTGACCTGAAGCAATTCTGCTCCAAGTCCCAGAACCTGGCCTCGCACCAAGCCTGGGTTCAAAAAAGTGTATGTATTTCTAAGCAGTGTTCCACTATAGATGTTTGATGTTTAGCAGCATTTTGCAGATGGGGGTGAGGGGGGTCCTATTTTAATGCTTAAAAGTAATTCACAATAAGAGATGCAGATGAACACTCACCTTGCATTCTGTCATGTAGGTCGTTCAGGAGTCTCATTCCCCTTCCTGCTCCCACACACGGCTGTTTTCAACAGTTCACTCCAAAGGGAAATCCCAAAATTAGTCATTCAAAGATGAAGACAATGACAGGAACCCACCTTAAACAGAAGGAATGTTTTATTTTAGTCTCTGTGACTTTTCTATTTGTGGATAGATAGCTAGAGATCATTTTACACCAATTAGAGTTCATCAATAGAATATTTCCTTCTTGTTTAATTTTTTTGAGCACTTAAAAAATGTTTTTCTACTCTCTTAAATAGTATCAGTTAGCTGATAAAATATAAAGATTAAACCACCTGGGATCACACTGTACACTGCTGAGCTTGCTTTTACCAACATACTCAGCCTTAAAATACAATTGGAAGAGTCATTCCCCTGGAAGTTCTTGGATGGGAGATGGTACTTGGATGGAAGTTCTAGAAATATTTGTATGTAGTTGGCAAACGCCTTAATGATGAGGAATTTTCTAGAACATGCTCCGAGCAAGCTGTTCCCATTGCAGTTTTAGAAGTGGACTTCAAACCGCGCACCTCTCCACTGCAGGAGGTCAAGTTTGTGTTCTTGTTTGGTTCCCTTGACGACCAGATGTGGCTGGGAGTTTCTGGGTGGGACCTGCTATGACTTTGCTGGTTGGGAGTGAGTGCACGCGCATGTGTGTGTGATGTGTATATGCTTGTCTGTTCTCAACCAGGGGTGGATATGGTCCATGCTCTCAGGCTTTTACTATTGCCCAGTGTAAGCTTCCAGAATAAATCTCTCTTGCCTGCTGCCTGCTTCTCTCTTTCTCTCTCTCTTTTTTTTGAGTTGGGATCTCACTCTGTTGCCCAGGCCAGAGTACAGAGGCTCACCACAGCCTCGACCTGCTGGGTTCAGGTGATCTTCCTGCCTCAGCCTCCCCTCCCAAATTGCTAAGATTACAGGTGTAAACCACTGCTTCCAGCTAATGTTTTCATTTTCCACAGAGACAGAATCTCACTCTGTCACCCAGGCTGGAGTGCAGTGGCACAATCATGGCTCACTGCAGCCTCAGCCTCTTGGTCTCAGGCTCCTTCTGCCTCTGCTTCTCAGATAGCAGGATTATAGATGTGTGTCACCACGCCTGGCTAATTTTTTAATTTTTTGTGGAGATGAGGTCTCACTATGTTGCCTAGGCTGGTCTCGAACTCCTGGGCTCAAGCAGTCCTCTTGCCTCAGCCTCCCAAAGTGCTGGGATGATAGGAATGAGCCACTGCGCCCGGTCTGCACTCCTTTCTCTGGTGTTTCCATCCACCCAGTCTCCTGTTCACCTTTGTGATGACAGCTCAAGGCCAGGAAAAACAGCCTCCACACCAAGTGAGGCACACGTGAGTCCCTGCCCTGCCTTGCTGCTTAAATACTGCCTGACTTTGGAAACATCTCATAAACCTCTCTGAGCTACTATTTTTGCAGAAAATACCAGTCTCCCAAGATTGCTGTAATTATTATGAGGATTGGTAATGATGATGGCGGTGATCTGTGTAGCATCCCTGGCACTTAGTGTGCTCCAAGAGCAGGTGTCATGGCCCCTGACGTCCCCTGGGGGAGGCAGCACGCTTGGCAGAGGGCAGACCTTGGAGCTGGTGAGCCTTGGGTTCCAAGGCTAGCCTGTGCCTTGCCCCAGCCACGTGACCTCAGCAACTCATCCAATCAGTCTGAGCCATCTCTTTTGAGTGGGTCAAATAGACAATAGACCTTACTTCATGGGGTTCTGTGAGAATTAAAAGCTGGCAGAGACTTACACAGTGCCTGGTGATTACTTGGTGCTTGATAACTGGAATGAATGATGTTTATGATAGCATTTCTACAGGGTCCTGCAATTTCCTGAGGTGTTTAATACCTTCCACCCCCAAATGGCAGCAGACAACACAACAGTAACATTAGAAAAGTCTTTCCTGATTGGATGGAGGAATGTCGGAGACTTCTTAGTCTCTCTGAGGATTCTGATGGATTAGGAGAAATGCCCACAGCATAACCATCAGTGCGGGGGATGCTTGAGTCCTGACTCACTGTGCTCCTGCTACGTTATTTTTTGAGTCTGGGTCTCATTCTGTTGCCCAGGCTGGAGTGCGGCGGTATGATCACAGCTCCCTGCAGCCTCTGCCTCCTGGGTTCATGCGATCCTCCTGCCTCAGCCTCCTGAGTAGCTAGGATTGCAGGTGCATACCACCATGCCCAGCTAATTGCTTGATTTTTGTAGAGATGAACTCCTGTGCTCAAGCAGTCCTTTCTCCTTAGCCTCCCAAATTGTTGGAATGACAGGCGTGAGCCTCTGCGCCTGACTAAGTTTCACTTTTATACTTTTATCTCAAGTTGGGGGTGGCCCCCAGGGATGACGTGGCCCACTCGTCCTATGAAGGCATGTCTCTCCTCCACCTCCTCTCCTCCCAGCACAGATTCCAAATGGGAAGCACCAGCTTCTCATGTCCCCCACCATCCCCAGCCTTAGCATTGGTTGATAGATGGACATGTGGCCTGGTCAGGCCGGAGTCCTGGCTCTGGAAGTGCTGAAGGGGGTACTGACCACAGAAGCCATGCAGGTAGAGGCCACTGTGGTACAGGAGGTGACACCAGCATAGACTGGCCCCCCTTTGCTGGCCCTATGCATGGTTGGGTGGGATAAGCACCTGTTCTTCTTCCTACTGAAGCCAGTTTGAGTTGAATTTTTCTTGTATACAACTGAGCGTCCTGAGTAATAATGTCTCTAAATAAACACTGTTATTAAACTAAATATACAGATCACTGATGACTTGTGTGTGTCAAGGGAATTCAGCCTCGCTGTTGTCCTTGGATGCCATGGAGTGGTCTGGCTGTCCCTTGGGAGACTGGAAGGTGAACTTGGAGAGCTTTTCAGAGACAGTCACTCAGCTTAAAGTGGGAGCCTAGTAGTAAGACCACCTAGCATTCAGCCCCCCGCTAGGGCTCCAAAGCACTGACTTGAATGTAATTTCATTTATTTCTCAGGAGGTATGTGGTGTCCTCCTCATCTTAAGGATGAAGAGACAGAAGCTCAGAGTGGAGCACTAGACCCAGCCAAACAGCATGTGCACATGTGTAATGAATGTGTAGTTGTCTATGTGTATAGGTGCATATATGTTTAAGTGTGGATTGCCTGCGTGTCTGTGTGTGTGTGACTAAGTGGGACTGTCAGAGCCAGGATTCAAAGCCAGGTCCCTCAAATGCCAAGTTCAGGTCTATAGCACAAATGCTGTTTCAGGAAATGCCCATTTCCTCCAAGTTCATGGACTCACATGCCCGATAGGTGCCGTTGTTGGCACGAAGGCCTTCTATGGAGGACAGTGGGTCGCACCCCACGCATACGTCCGGTCTGGTGGCTTTGGAAACGGAATGCATTTTCTCATTTGTCATCTGATCTTCCTCCCTACATTTCGGATTTATTGTGGAGAATTTCAGGTCTCATCAGAGGTATCTTAATTTTTAAAATTAAGTTGGGAACTAGCAAGTGAGATTGAAGAAGGTCTATCTGAGGTTTGAGCTGGATTTTCATTACTCAATTACTCTTCAAATTATACTGTTTGAGATGTGATCACAATTATTTTACCTCAGTAGACCCAGTAATGAGAGGATGCTGAGGCATGCTATGCTGACAGCAACATGAGTCTGAGACCTCTACCGCCTGCCCAGCCCCCATCAATCTCCCGCCCCCACTTCCTGGTCCTCCTGAGGAGACCCCCTGCCGCTGCCCCTCCCATTCCCCCCACTCCACCCCAGGCCAGTACAGCTACTTGCTGTCCACTGGGCTCTGTCTCTCCATCTCAACTGTGACCATGTGGGGCCGGTGCCTCTGGCCACCTTGAGTGTGATCACGTGACACAAGGCTCACCATCCTGCCACAGTTTCCTGTGTGAGTGGATAACAGCTGTTAGTTCCCCAACCTTCCTTAGATTCCTGATTTAAATGTAGGATGTATTTTATTTATTTATTTATTTTGAGTTCGGGTCTTGTTCTTTTGCCCAGGCTGGAGTGCAATGGCACGGTCATGACTCACTGCAGCCTCAACCTTGTGGGCTCAGGCAGTCCTCCCACTTCAGCCTCCCAAGTAGCTGGGACTACAGGTGCATGCCACCACACCCAGCTTTTTTTTTTTTATAGAGATGAGGTCTCACTATGTTGCCCAGGCACCACTGACCCCAGGTTTCCCCTCTCAAACCCAGTCACCACTGCCGAGTCCTCTCACTCCACCCAGACCACGTTTCTCCCATCTGCATGTTTTCTCTGCTCTAGTGAATGTGCTGAGCTTCCTAAAAGAAAGTGGTAACTTCTCCCATCCATGTTCTGCTTTGAGTACATATGCACAGTGGGCTAACATGCCATCTGCACACTGAGCTCACGGCCTGCACCTTTGGTCTGGGCCTTGTTCCCAGGTGAGCGTGGCCCCTTGAGTGTCTCGCCATTGCTGCGAATGCAACGGGACCTCCTTTGCTTTGTGTCCTGGCATGACACTGTAGTGCCTGGTCACCTGTAGAGCAGGTGAGGAGGTGGATTCAGGAGTCGCGGCGACTGTGGCCTCTCCCACATGGGCAGCAAAGCCAGCCCTTCCCCAGAATCTGAATCCCTTAGACACAGTGGGGACTACCGAGGCTATGTGTTGTCCTTTCCCTTCCATCTCCAACTAAGGCTGTTACCTCCTCCAGGATGGAGGTTTCCTCATTTCTACCCAGGAACCCCACAGGGTATCTGACACATGCACAGTGGGAATCAGTGAAAGCTTGTGAAATGTGTGCATGTAATTCACTGTTAGGGACCGTGTCCTCCGCAGTTCACATGTTGAAGCCTCACCCCCAGGTGTCTGAATTTTAGAGCTTCTAAAAGGGTAATTAAGGTTAAATGAGGGCCAGCATCGTGGCTGGCACCTGGAATCCCAACACTTGAGCCCTGGAGATCGAGATCAGCCTGGGCAACATGTCGAGACCTCGTATCTACAGAAATATTTTAAAAATTAGCAGTGCATCATGGCGTGTGCCTGTAGTCCCAGCTGCTTGGGAGGCTGAGGTGGGAGGATCACCTAAGCCTAGGAGGTCGAGGCTGCAATGAGCTGTGATTATGCCACTGCACTCCAGTCTGGGCGACAGAGTGAGACCCCAACTCAAAAAAAAAAAAAAGAGTTAAATGAGCCTTAAACCAATGGACTGGTGTCTCCAGAAGAAGAGGTACCAGGGATGTGCACGTGCCCAGGCCGGCTGAGGAAACAGCATGAAGCCAGTTGTCGCAAGCCAAGGAGACGGGCCTCCCATGAAACCAGACCTGTGATGCCTCAATCCTCCATCCCCAGCCTCCTGAATTGTGAAGAAGTATGTGTGTGCTGTTTAACTGTCC
This sequence comes from Carlito syrichta, assembly GCF_000164805.1. NCBI lineage: Eukaryota > Metazoa > Chordata > Mammalia > Primates > Tarsiidae > Carlito > Carlito syrichta. The sequence continues at coordinate 247,927 of NW_007232065.1, forward strand.
CAGCCTGTAGTGTTCTGTCCTGGCAGCCCGGGCTGGCAACACATTTGTCAAATGTCCAAGCATCTCGTTCCCCAATGTTGGGACTTTGAGGGTCAACTCTGGCACGGAGAGCACTGTGGGAAGGTCTCGAGGTTGGCTGCTTGAAGTCAGTCAGCAGTCAGGGCAGCTGTGTCTCGCCCCCCCCCACACTCCTTCCCCGCCCGTGAAGCGAGACTGGTGAAGACGGCCGCCTCAGCGATTGCCACGCTGCCAGGGAACGTGGATGCTTCATCACTAAGATTCTGGGCATCTGGGAGAGACTTGAACTTGACCAACAACACCAGATGCCCCGGCACCTAGGCAGTTCTTTGCACCATGAGTGACAGCAATTATCACACAAAAATGCAAGTCTCTAACAGGAAGCTACGCAGTGCGGCCTTAGCCCTTCCGGCTCTGTATGCCTGCATGGGAAGCCTTGCCTTCATGCATCTGTTGCTTTGTATTTTGTTTGTTTATTTGGTTGGTTTTTTGAGTCAGGGTCTCTCTCTGTCACCCAGACTGGAGTGCAGTGGTACGATCACAGCTCACTGCAGCCTTGACCTTCTGGACTCAGGCAATCCTCCTGCCTCAGCCTCCTGAGTAGCTGGGAATATAAGAGTGCATCATTAGGTCCAGATAATTTTTAAATTTTTTTGTAGAGACTGGGTCTTGCTATGTCACCCAGACTGGTCTTTTATTTTTTATTTTTTATTTTTTTGAGTTGGAGTCTTACTCTGTCGCCCAGGCTTGAGTGCAGTGGCACACTCATGGCCACCCCAGCATGAACCTGCTGGGCTCTGGCAATCCTTCCACCTCAACTTTCCAAGTAGCCGGAATTACAGGTGTGCGCTATCATGTCCAGCTAATTTTTTATTTACTGTAGAGATGAGGTCTTACCAAGGTTTAGGCAATCCACTTGCCTCAGCCTCCCAAAGTGCTGGGATTATAGACTGAGCCACTGAGCCTGGCCCAGGCTGGTCTTGACTTCCTGGATTCAAGTGATCCTCCCACCTCAGTCCCACAGTGTAGGGATGGCAGGCTTAAGCCACTGCACCCAGCCTGCTCTGTGTTTTAAAGTGACTGTGCTGTGTGACTGCCATCTCCTTTTCCCTTCCTCAGAGCCATGACTTGCCCCTGGAGACCCCTCCAAGCCTGGCCTGCCCACGTGCTTCCAAAGGACAACTCCACCCTCAGTTCAAGCTCCCCTTTCCTCTGGGTGATGTTTCTAGGTGGCCTTATGATGGCGACTGGTCTGATCGCAGTGACTCACAGACCTTTTCCCAGGAACACTGGGGAACTGCTAGGTGCAGGACTGGTGTTTGTGGCCTGAAGAGCTGCACCTGTGAACAGAGGATAGCCTGTCCAAGCCTGTTTCCACCAAAGACAGCAAGCTGGGGGACAGAGAATGGGACTTGATGAAGGCTGCTTAAGAGCCCTACCACCCCTGGAAAATCTCGTAAGACAGAAACATGCCCAGCTGATAAAGCCATTAACACCTGCCCTGCGCACTGTATACCATCTTTGGTTTTCGTTTGTCTGAGTCTTCACTCTGCCGCCCGACTGAAGTGCAGTGGCATGATCATAGCTCACCATCGCCTTGACCTCCTGGGCTCAGGTGGTCCTTCTGCCTCAGCCTCCTGAGTAGCTGGGACTACAGGCTGTGCCACCATGCCTGGCTAATTTTTTGGATTTTTTGCAGAGACAGGATCTCACTATGTTGCCCAGGCCGGTCTCAAACTCCTGGGCTCAAGCAGTCCTTCCACCCCAGCCTCCCAAAGTGCTGGAATTACAGGCGTGAGCCACTGCGCCCAGCTAAGACGGGTTTCTTCTGTTGAGGTCAGTTAGAACCAATGTCCTCATGGTGTAGGGGCCACTTGTTTGTGGAAACAAAACCAAGTTTCTGATAGCAGAAGCTTCCAGGCTCATAAGGAACTGAAACCTACCCTGGTCATAGTTAGAGCCCATGAGACCTGGAAAGACAGAATCCTGCCTGTGAGTGAGTAGCTGTGGTTCAAGTCCAGGGACCGGGCTCAGGAGGATGAGAACAAAGTATCTGGTTTACATTCCTTCTCTCCACTATCATAGATACTGTAGCTACTGGGCTCAGCAGGTGAGAGAAATGTCCTTTTACTTCCTTCCCTCTATTATGATATATAGGATAGCTTGGGGTTTGGCTCTCTGTATCTCTGATCTACCCAGAGAAGGAGCTCTGACCCCACTTTGAAAGGGCAACAGAACAAAGACTTGTCCTCCTGGGAAGGGGCAGGTATGAGCCCACCCCGGGGTTCTCCCAGTTCTCATCTGGTCACCTCTGCTGGGTGTTGCACCCCAGGGATAGGCGCAGGGACCATCTGAGGTTCCAGTAATCCTGGGGTGCGGGGGACCGACCAATGAGGACAGCAGGGTCCTGGGGTATCCATAGAGAGGACAGCAGGGGCCTGGGTTCCTTCAGGGAGGACAGCAGGGGCTTGGGGTATCTACAGGGAGGACAACAGGGGCCTAGGATACCCTGGCCCTCTGCTTGTCCCCTGGGGCACCGACTACATGGTCAGTTTGGGAAATTGTTGGAACTGTGAATGTGTGAGGACTTCCCTAGATAGACTTCACCTCAGTAGCAAGTTTCAGAAGTGATTGGGCAACAACACTTTCAGACTGTTTGATTTCAGACTATTGTTCTGCACGTGCAACAGACCTCGGAATTCTTACATGATTGCAAAAAGGATTGTTATAAATTTTATTAAATCAGCGTGGTGATTCCAAGCTGAAAGCAACACCAAATAACACGAATTTCTCACATGATTCAAGCATATTTTATTAAGACCCTCCCAATCTGCTTGTTATTGATATTATTAATAAAATATTTAGAGTCCATTCTGAACATGCCAGCTGACAAAGATTACTGAAATGTCAATCTTGCCCAAGAATTTTTTTTTTTTAAATTAACAGCCTGGAAGTTAGGTTCACAAACATAGGTGGAGATGAACTTATAAGTGAATTAGAAAAGAAAATGAAAATTCTTTAGCAAAAACTTTGAGATTTTTGCAAAGCACATTGATGAACCATACACGCTTTAAAATTTAATGTCGACAAAAGTGGTTTCTCATTCCATCGTGATATCCAGGTAGTTAAATATGTTGGTGAAGCAATTATTGCAGAAAGTGATTATCTAGTTAATTTAATTAATTAATTTTAGAAATTAACTAGTATTTAAACCTTGAAACTTCACAGCAAGCATTTTGCTGGCGGAGATAAACATTGTGCTTGAGAACTTTTGAGATTTAAAAGCAAGCGGGTCAGTTTCACTGAGATTTGTGATTTCCAGTAGAATCGGCAGTAACCAAGATCTTTTTCATCGGAAAACTCCATGCAGTGACAGCTGTACCTTGGAGTTTTCAGATGAAAAAGACTCAGGAAAGAGTACCCTCTCTTTGCAGGATTTGCCAAAGGATGAAGGTGTCCGATGAGGTCTGCTGGGTCAGAACCACTTGTTATCTCCAGTTAAACTGAAAGTCTCTGGACATCAGCCCTTTGTAAATGCAAGTGGTTAGTGCTGCTTCTTAAATTTTCCAGTCTCTTAAGAATGTGTTGAAATAAAACATAGCACCGTTTTTATTTTAATACCCAGACTTAGACTTTATCTCGAGAGTGGCCCTACACAAAAGCCTCTGTTTCTGGGGCCAGAGAACCTGTCTGTCTTGCTTTCCTGAAAGTGTCAAGGTGCTATTTCAGTATGTTCTCTTTCTCTAGTTAGGTCAAGGACCCACTCGTCCTGACCTTGACCTTGACAGTTTAACTTCCTCCAGCTTCACAAGTTTTCTCTTTTCTTTTCTTTTTTTTTTTTGAGTTGGAGTCTCACTCTGTCGCCCAGACTGGAGTGCAGTGGCCGCTCCCGGCCACCACAACCTCGACCTGCTGGGCTCCAGCGATCCTTCCGATTAGCCGGAATTATAGGCACATGCTACCACGCCCGGCTGATTTCTTGATTTATTGTAGAGATGAGGTCTCGCTGCCCAGGCAGGCCTCGAACCCACGGGCTTAGGCAATCCACTCACCTCAGCCTCCCAAAGGCATGGGATTACAGGCTGAGCCACCGAGCCCGGCTGTTTTCTCTTTTCTAAATCGGCCTCTCCTTCCCCTCACGCCTAATAAACAGGCCCTGATGACTGTTCTCGAAAAAAGGTACTTTGCGTGGCATTTCCTGAGTCCCAGAATCATGGCTTTGGTGACAACAGCAGAGTGCCACAGACCATGTGGTCTCCAGGTGGATGTGTTGGTGTGTGCAGGACTGGACACGGTCGCAGAATTTCAGAGCTGGGAGGGGTCTGAGACCCCAAGCTGGCCATGCGCCTAATGAGTAGACGGGTAACCAGGAAAGGAAGGGCTTGCCCCAGGTCACAGGCAAATGGGCTACAAAATCTACCTCCTGGGCAGTCTTTCTGTTTCTATCATCCTTTTCAACTGGAACTAACTCTCCTCCTCTCAGTATATTCAGAAATATAGAAAGGAGGCACTCTGGGCCCTGAGGCTCATGCCTATCACCGAGCACTTTGGGAGGCTGAGTCAGGAGGATTTTCTGAGGCCAGGACTCAAGATCAGCCTAGGCAACACATTTGAGATCTCTACAAAAAAAAAATCAAGAAAATTAGCTGAACACAGAGGCATGTGCCTGTACTTCCAGTTACTCAGGAGACTGAGACTAAAGGATTGCCTGAGCCCGGGAGGTCAAGGCTATGGTAAGCCTTGATTGTGCCACTGCACTCCAGTCTGGGCCACAGAGTGAGACCCCAACTCAAAAAACAAAAAGGGAAAAAGGAAGAAAAGAAACCCCCAACTACCATATATATCATAATAGAAAGGAGGCTGAACACTGGACTCTATTTTCACCGTAGTGAGCCAGTCCCTGGTCTGAAATCCCAGCTTTCCCACTCATTGGCAGGACTGTGTCTTTTCAGGTCTCAGTGTCCTTGTCTGTGAAATGGGAAGTCAGATCCCATGATAGGTCTTGGGGAAGGTAGGTCGTTTCGCTTCTGTGCCAAGTGGCAAGTAAGCACAGCATACCAGAAACTTCCACGTACCCATGTGGTGGTCTCATCCTTCCTAGGTTCCTCTTGGGAAACTGTGGGTCCCACTGGCCAGGGTGTGGCCCCACCACACAGCTCATGTGCCTGGTGCAGAGTCCAACAGAGGCTGACTCCAACCCAAGGGTCACATGAAGGTTTTACATACAAGCATGTCATTCGCATACACAGGCCAAAGACTGGGGAGGTGTATGCAGAAATGTTCATTGTGTTTATTTTGAGCTGTGGAGTTACAGATAATTTTTTATTCACTTTATACATACCCAAGAATGTATTAAGCTTGGCGTAGGCTCATACCTGTAATCACAGCACTTTGGGAGGCCGAGGTAGGAGGATCGCTTGAGGCCAGGAGTTCAAGACCAGCCAAGGCAACATATTGAGATCTCATCTCTACAATAAATAAATATTGTCGGGTGTGATGGCCCGTGCCTGTAGTCCCAGCTACTTGGGAGGCTGTGGCAGGAGGATCGCTTGAGCCCAGGAGTTTGGTTCTGTAGTGAGCCTCTGCCTTCCAGCCTGGACAATAGACCAACTCTTAGAAAAAAACAAGAATGTATTAATTATATAACAAAATATATAAAAGGACAAAAATAAATTGCACAGCTGCTAGATAATGCTCACTGGGTTATTGTTAAGGGTTCATTTAGGCCTTTAAAGACCCAAGCAGCGCGTGTAAGCATGTGAAATGACAGGGTGATTAAGATGCTTGGGCTTCTTAAATATTGGGGGTCAGGAAGCTTTAAATTACATGCCCTCTCCCTTGCACCTGGTACCTGGGCCTGAGAGTTCTCATGTTTTAATAAATATAGTCGATCTCCTTAAACTGCTAAGTGAAAGAAGTCACAACAGCCCACAGCAAACCGTGGTCCACACACGTGCCACCACGGGCCCCCATCCTCAGGCTGGTTCCCACCTCCTGACAGACTGAGTTGATGCCAGGAGGCCGAGGGCATGCTCTCCCTGATCACACCAGCATGGAGGTCTTTCTGCCAGCCCAGAGCTCCAGTCTGGGCAGCCACGGAGGTCGGGCTCTTCCAGGGTCCTGTCCATGTCAGGCATGGTCCGGGCTCCGGCCCAGGAGAGCAGTCCCCCCCCCCAGTTATGAGGAATCATTACAGTGGCAGATAACAATCTACTTGGCTGCTTTGGGAACGAGTAGTATTGGGGTAGTTGGTTTAGTTTGGAAACTTGGAGTAGGGGTCGGGGAAGCATACAGCTGGGGAGGTAGGAGCTATTTGAAGTTCCTAGGACTTTAAAAAATTATTACATGTTTTTAAACAACTGGAATAATGTCCAGGTATTATCATCATCATCATCATTTTTACTATTTTGAGTTGGGTCTCACTGTCGCCAAGGCTGGGCTACAGTGACACAATCACAGCTCACTGCAGCCTCGACCTGAGCTCAGACAGTCCTCCTGACTCAGCCTCACAAATGGCTGAGACTATAGGCATGCCCAGCTAATTTTCTTATTTTTTATAGTGATGAGTCTTGCTATGTTGCCCAGGCTAGTCTTGAACTCCTGGGCTCAAGTGGTCCTCCTGCTCAGTCTCCCAAAGTGCTGGGATTAAAGACAGGAGCCACTGTAGCTGGCCTTCAGATATTCTAAGTGATCCATTCACGTTGCTTGTTACACGGGCCTACAGACTTCTATTGTGTACTGTTGCTTAATGGAGAGGCCCAGAGACCAGATGAATGCATTTCTATAAAAACCAGAATTTCCAAAGTTCTGCCTGTGGTTATGCCATTGGCAGGAGATTCAGAAAGAATTGAATGTCAGAATTCTCGATTTTAAATGTGTGTAGCTGTTTTTATTTTACTTAAACTTTTCATAAGCTTAAAACATGCTTAATAGGCCGTCAAGATAGGTTTCCAGATGTTCTATGATGACCGGAGCTAGAAGGAAGCCTCTGTAAAAAGCATCAACCCCAAAGCCACAAAGTTCCCAGAGAGCCCTGGTCTCCACCTTAGTACTCGCTGCTGTCTGCCTCAGAACTGGTCTGCTGCCAAGGACTCATGTCAATAACTATATTTAATTAATTTGTCTAATGAATCCCACCTACTTCTAGAAAGAATTTGCCATAGCTCACAAAAGTGCTGTGTAACTTGAAATTTTTTTAAAAGATGGAAGTGCAGAAATCATGATAAAGGGAAAATAAAAAGGCAGAAAACCAAAGACAAAATTAAGGATCACATGAATATATAAAATTAATGTTATAGGTTCTGTGCATGGCTCAAGGCATGGGATGGTCAGTCATGAGTTTGGCTCTGAGTTTCCTAATGGCCACAGCAAAGAGAGAAACATGATCCTCTATATGGTTTAAATGTTCAGAAGATTAAAACTGACTCATGACCCAAGAGAGGCACAGAGGTCTGGTGTGAAGAACTGAGGAATGTTTGTCCTTTGGATCCTCATAGGGAAAGAGAGCTCCTTTGTCACAACGAGACGCATCACTAAGATGATGCCCAGCTTCACGGGCAGCTTCCCATAGCTTCTCTGAAGCCAGGGCCGTGGCAACTGGCATCTAGGTTCTTCCATGATCACCCGGGGATGTTGCCTTCTTGAGTCTAGGTGCCTGGGTCTGAGGAGAGCTCTGGGTGGTTTTAAAAGCTCCCATGATTCCATTGAGTTCTAGGAAGTGAGAAGCAGAAGCATGTGACTAGACAGGGGTGTGGCCAGATCTGGAGACTCTGAGTCAAGAGTTGTCCGTGAAGGGGGTGGGGGAGAGCCCAGCACTGAGAGGCAAGGGTTGTCGACGTCAGTGTCTTCACCTGAGCTGGAGGGGACAAGGCGGGGGGCAAGAGTGGGCCTGAGGGGACTCGGGAGAGGACCTCGGTGTGTTCCCAGCCAATCACTCCTGCCCCTCCTAGCCCTTTTACGAGTGAGCTTAGACGTGGCTCTGTGGACTGGAGGCATCCTGGATGTCCTGGGCAGGTCGGGCACGTGGAGCACCTTTCTGCTAGACCACTGTAACCACAGTTGCATTTGTCTTCTGGGAGAAGCCGCTTACATTAAACAAATCTGATTCCATAAGTGTTTTCAGGGACTTTGGTGGCCTGGGGGCTGTGGCTTCCTTACCCTGCCTGGAAGTCTCCAATCCTGGAGCTGGGAACTTACCTGCGGGCTCTCACTCGAGCCTGCTGGTCGACCTGTGGGCGGAGGGAAGACTGGCATCGTCGCCATCATCACCACCTTTGCCATCGTTATGGCCATCACCGTCATCGTCGTCGTCGCCACCATCAGCAGCACCATCATTCATCACCACCATCATCATCATCTCCCTGATAGGCAACCAAGGAGAGAGGAGAACGGCCTGGGATTCAACTCCAGATTCGCCCATTCCAAGAGAATTCAAAACCCTGGCATCCCGTGGCTAGGGTGGGTAGGCTTCCTTCTTTCCTTTCCCTCCCTCCCTGCCGCCCTCCTTCCTTCCATCCTTCCCTTCCTTCCTCCCTCCCTCCTTTTCTTCCCTCTCCTCCCTCCCTTTTCTCCCTCCCTTCCTCCTTCCCTTTCTTCCCCCCCTCTTCCCTTCCCTCTTTCCCTCCTTCCCTCCCACCTTCTCTTCCCTCTTCCTGTCCCTGTGTCCCTCTCCTTCCTCCTTTTCCCTTCCCTCCCTCCTTCCCCCGGCTCCCTCCCTTCCTCTCTCCCTCCCTTTTCTTTCCCTCCTTTCCCACCCCCAGAAGTCAGCCAGAGGGCACCAGTCTCCCTCTGCCACTCCACAAGCCAGCCAGAGTCTTTCCAACTTCGTTGGTGAAAATTCACCTGGCAGGAAAGCCCAGAGGGGATCTTGAGAGATTTTCTAATCTGGCCTCCTCCCACAGGATCAAATTATGCGCAAATTGGCACTCACAGGTGATAATTAGTTCTGTTCGTCAAGGCTTTCTCCAGAGGGTCATTTGACTTTCTTCAGCCCATGTTTCAGTGCACATTTCCAGGAAGGATTTCTTCCCACCAATGTGAACCTCTCTCTTATGGTTTAAATAGTTTCTTTTATTTCTCTCCTCTGTTCTGAGGAAAGCAATCAGGCCTATTCCCTGCATCTGACTGAAGCATGCCTTGAAAATGTCACCTTGCCTGGAGCCCCCCACGGCCTGGTAGAGGGAGTGGGACCCAGCCTTGCATGTCTTGTGTCCCTGTGAATCGGTGGAGGAGTCAGTGGAGGTGAGAAGGGGCCACCTACCCTCAGCCCTTGGGACTGCCACCTGCTGGGTGGGTGCTAGGGGATCGTTTTCCAACTAGACAATGGAGTGTGTCTGGTTTATGCAGGGATTGAACCTTTGGCCTCAAGCATCAACGCTTGTTTTCCTTCTGAGCTAGCCTGCCTCTCACACAAAAAATAATCTGTTTTTCAGAATGACCAGGGCTTCTGAATGGATATTTGGAGGGATTTACACTACACTGCTTGTTTTAGGTTCTGAGTCTTTAAAAAGTAGACTCGAGCCTGTCATCCCAGCATTTTGAGAGGCTGAGGTGGCAGGATTGCTTGAGGCCAGGAGTTAGACACTAACCTGAGCAACGAAGCAAGACCCTGCCTCTACAAAAAACAGAAGAATTGGTCAGATTTGGTGGTGTGCATCTATAGTCCCGGCCACTCAAGAGGCTGAGCAGGAGGATCACTTGGACTTAGGAATTTGAGGCTACAATGAGCCATGATTGTGCCATTGCACTCCAGCCTGGGTGACAGAGTGAAATCATGTCTAAGGAAAAAAAAGAAAAGAAGACTCACCAAGGTACCACCTGCTAGGCTCCTGTTGACAGGTATCAGACTGGGCTCCTAGCCAGATTTACCCTGAATAACGAATGAGCCGGCGTTGAGCAAGTCAGAAACAGAAATCAATAACATTCAATTCCACCAGGAGGAGGCAGCTTTGCGGTAGCACGATGGAGACCGGTGTGGCCGGCGGATGCCAGATGCCGTAAAGCATGTCCGTAAACCCTCACGGATTAGGGATGGCACTAAAGAAAGCCTGTGCCTTGGGGATAGCTACCAGGATCGGAGCAGGGACTCCCTGGGTCATTTGGAGCGAGGTGAGGCGGAGGAGCATCTGAGGCTCAGCCTGTCACCAGCCGGCACAGCAAGAGCTTGGCTCAGCCGTCTCCTGGGAGCCAGGCACCGCATATCTTCATAAGCCACGTGCTTGCAGCCGTGTGACCACAATAGTCATCTACGGGCCATGGATCCTGGCCTTGTGGGATGCGACCCAGCTGGGGTCCTCAAGGACACCTGTACCCCTGCCTGTTTCCCGCAGTGCTTAGTTGCCATCCGTCTGTCCCAGCATAGTACACCCCTTTGGCCACTGGGACGCAATTGTTTGGTTGATGGATAGGCTTCAGTTTGACAGGGAGGGGGGCACATTGCAAGAAAAGCCTTTGATGCCAGTGACACCCTGAAAGACCCCAGGATCTCCCCTTTGAAAGTGTCCTTGAGGATGAGGACAGCGTAGGAGGGGTGGCAGGTGGGGTAAGGCAGTGTCGGGACTTCCAGTCTGCCCCCCTGGTGGCAGATGGCCCACGAGGCTCATATCCAGCCTGTCAGAGGTGCCCTGGGGCGAGTGTTCAGACCCACTCACCCTGTCCTCTAGATGTACTGGGATCCTCTGACCCTCCTGGGGAGGAGCCTTAGGGAACTTTTTTTTTTTTGAACCTGAGTCTCACTCTGTCGCCCAGACTGGAGTGCAGTAGCATGATCACAGCTCACCGCAGCCTCAACCTTCTAGGTTCAGGTGATCTTCCTTCCTCAACCTCCAGAGCAGCTGGGACTACAGGCATACACCACCACACCCAGCTACTTTTAAAAACAATTTTTGTAGAAACGAGGTCTCACTATGTTGCCCAGGCTGATCTCGAACTCCCGGGCTCAAGTGATCCTCTGACCTCAGTCTTCCAAAGTGCTGGGATTACAGATGTGAGCCATCACACCTGGCCCTTAGGACATTAAAAGGAAAAGTGTGAAAACCCCTGCGGACTGGTTCTAGAAGTGTGGTGGGGGGGTGTTCTGTGCAGAGTGACACTCCTGCTTATTTTCATAAGGACCTTTTTTCCTTCTTTTTTTGAGAGCGTGATAAGCGGTGTATTCCGTGGTGTCTCCTTGAAGGCTGCAGTCTGCTGACACCAGACCTTGTTCACGGTTTAGTTAGAAACCTGTCTAAAATGGTCTGCAAGGTACTTGGACAAGAGCACTGAACTGGGAGTAAGGACTTGGGTTTGATCTTTGCACCACTCTTTTATGACCACACAGACTTGTGCAGTCAGGGGTCAACCCTGAGCCTGAGGTCCCCACCAGGAGGGGAGTGTTGGACGGGTCACCTCTGAAGATCCTGCCCAGCTTCTGGCATCCTGGGCTTGAAGGGATAGATTTTAGTCATGGGACTTTATGCGTTTAATTTTTCTTTTCCTTCTCGGGGCCTGGTGCCTCGTGTCCGCCCTCAAGTGAACTGGTGCTTGATGAGTAAATGAGTGAGCACACGAATGAATGAATGAATGGCAGAGACCACGGTAACTTGTCTTCGTTGGAGGCCTGTGCCTGACTTGAGTACGGAGAGCCTGGTGTTCTCATGTTGACTCAAGCCTGCCCAGCTGGAGATGTGGGCACTGGGAAAGACACTGTGTGTAGACACAAGACCAGAATGTGGCATGTGGCTTGTGGCTGGGGAGGAAGGAAGCATGAATGTTTGAATTTCATCAGAAAGGCGCTGGTGTCCATGTCCTCGGTGCTCTCACTGGGACTGGGGTATACACTCCCTGCACCCTGGGAAAGCCCCACAGAGCTGCCTCTGGCCTCTGGGAGCTCATCTCCCAAGAGTCTGCACCCCTCAGATGCCCTGTCCAGGAAGTCCTTGTGGGGAAATCCAAAAGCCCTAAATGGATGCACCAGTGTCATTACAGCACTGAGCACTCCTGAGCCCCACTAAGTGCCTCTGAGTGCATTGTTAGTGGTGGAGAGGAGGTCGACAGTGGGTCTACACTCAGGTGCGGCTGCCAGGGTGTGTCGGAGAAGGCGCCCTTGAGGGGTCTGCAAGGGGGAGAGGGATGGGGGTAGCTGTTCCCCAGCCACCTGGGAAGGCTTCCTGGAGGAAGCATGTGTTCAGAAGTAGAATGTGTGGGTGGTGCCAGTCTGCTGGCCAGGGAAGCGCAGATCCAATGGACTCAGTGATTTTGAAAATTCAAATTAAAAAACATGCCGGGCATGGTGGCTTATGCTGTAATCCCTGGGGAGAACTTTGGGAGGTCGAGGTGGGAGGATCACTTGAGCCCAGGAGTTCAAGACTGGGCTGGGC
>NW_007232065.1:260524-288313 GCF_000164805.1 Carlito syrichta
GGCGGAGGGCGGGAGGCGGGTGCCTGGAGGCGGGTCCTCTGCCTCTGCTTCTGTGTGGACAGCCTCGGGCCACTGCTGAAGGGTGGGCTGTGGATCAGCCCTGCGGGCAGCTCCGCCTCCCCATGGGCGGGGAATGTGAAGATGATCAGCGGGCCTTGCTGGGGTGAGAGCACCCTGGAGACAGCAGGTGTGTGAATCCTGACCAGGGCTGTGCCTTCGGGGCTGGGACTCCTCTCCAGCTTCCACCCCACAGCCCGGATATTCATTTTTGTCTGTTTGTCTTTGAGTCAGATTCTCGCTCTGTCATTCAGGCTGGAGGGCAGTGGCACTACCACACCTCATCACAGCCTAGACCTCCTGGGCTCAGGTGATCCTCTCGCCTCAGCCTCCTTGATAGCTCGGACTATAGGCACATGCCACCCTACCCAGCTAACTTTTTATTTTTGTAGAGATGAGGTCTCACTATGTTGTGCAGGCTGGCCTCAAGCGATCCTCCCACCTCAGTCTTCCAAAGTGCTGAGATTACAGGTATGAACCACGATGCCTGAACCCATTTTCATTTTATATGACAGTTTCACTAAAACATCTGAAACTGTTCCTCTGGGCATGCCCCTTGCTTTAACCCCTTCCTCCCACAGAGACCTGTGAGGGAGGGGCTGTCTATGGATGGAGAAATTGAGTCTAAATTTCATAGGAGCAAATGATGGCCCAGTGTCATGCAGTTAGCCTGTCGCATTTCACCAGGTGGTCTGGCTTCAGGGCCAGGGTACAGGCTGGAGACGGCCTCGGGGGCTTTGCTAGGCTGTGGCCAGAGACCTCTGCAGCAAGCTGCTGGGACAGGGACACCATGTACTGATGAGGAAACAAAGGCGTGGCTCAGGGTTGCAGCCAGAGTCCCAGTCAGGGAATCCCTGGAGACTTTAAGAGGGAAATTAGGGGCTGAGAAACACCATGACCGTTAGGGTGAGGCCTTTCCAGAGACTGTGGAAAGGGAGTAAGAGGCAGGGGAGGTATCAGAAGGCCCCAACAGACACATCTACATGTTCCCTTTTTTTGGAAACAGGATTGAATTCGGTTCTCTTCCATTCACCTCGCATGTTTTCTTGGTGTTCCAGCTTGAAGGAATGAGCTCCCCTAGCAGATGCCCCCTGAGGAGTGAAGTCAGACCTGATGTTCTCTGTGCTTACCCCTGAGGCTTCTCCAGCACAGCCTGTTTCTTGGGAAAGAGCTGTACGACCACCCAGGTGGGCAGCATGGAGTGACAGGAGGGACCCTGCCTAGTGGGGTTGCAGGCTGAAGCCCACCCTCCCTCTTGAAGCCACGCAAAGAAGGCCCCAGGCAGCCCCTGTGGGGAGCCCCTTGGACTCATGCTTCCAGAAACTTCAGGCCCGCGAGCAAATGCCAGATCCCTGCCCAGGCTCTTTGTGCAGTGCCCACGAGCCCTCCCAGGAGTGAGGCAAGAGGACGTCCCAAGGGCACACGCGCCCCCCTTCCTGCCCCCACCCAGGCGCCGGCCATCTCCACCGTGCCCTTGATGGCACTGACAACCCAGGCAGGAGGGGAGCCATTTATAGCTGAATGGCCGAGGCTGCAGGCCCGCCAACACCAGACAGTGCAACCTCTCCCCACATAGTCCTCCGAGATCAGCACGGGGGACAGAGCGCCGGATGCTGAGTGTCCTTGACAACCTGCTTCCAGGCGCGCTGCTGTCCTTGGTGTCTCTTTGTCAGGTGACTGCCCTCCCCAGGGACCTCAGTCAGTTTCCTCAGTCCTAACCCTACCTGCCCTTTGGCGCACAGTCTGCTACACTGTTTTCTGTATGCTCAATTGCAAGCCCATGCAAGCTGTGTATCCTGTGTCCTCACATTTTCATGGAAAATCGAGGCTCAAGTAAAATGTCCCATGTTCCTTTGGCTTCCCAGACACCTTCACATACCTAGGGGCCAGGCTCGGTGGCTTACACCTAGAGTCCCAGCACTTTGGGAGGCCAAGGCGGGAGGATTGCTTGAGCCCAGGAATTGAAGACTAGCCTGGGCAACACAGCAAGACCTCATCTCTACAAAAATAAAAATAAAAAATTAGCTGGGTGTGGTGGCTCACACCTGTAGTCCCAGCTCCTCAGTAAGTTGAGGCGGGAGGATCACTTGAGCCCAGGAGTTTGAGGCTTCAGTGAGCCATGATCGTGTTACTGCACTCCAGCCTAGTTGACAGAGTGAGACCCCATCTCAAAAAAGAAAGGAAAAAAAGCCAAAAACGTGGTTCTGGGCTCTAAAGTCTGGGTTTGGCTTGTAGTTTACCAGGTTATTAGCAGAGTGACCTTTTTCTAGCAACTTAATCTGCGTTTCCTCCTCTGTTAAATGGACTGCTCAGCATGTTGCTGTGAAGATTAAAGCTGATTGTCTAAATGGCCAAGTGTGGCAGTGGTACCTGGCAGATACTCAATGAACAGTCAGTGTTCAAGATGCGGCTCTTCCAAGAACTTTCCCTGGCCATAGCAGCCAACCTTGCTGTCTGAAGCCTTACCAAGCATGTCACAGAGCTGCTTTATGCCTTTGGATGCTTTTGCTTTGGGTTTGTCATATGTGTTTGCATTTCTTCAAGATGTCTCATTTGTCGCATTGTTTGTAAGGGCTTTCAGGTCATGGACCACAGGCGTTTCCCACAGCCCATCATTAGTGTTCTTCCCATGTGTTATTCGCATACAGAAAGGATTTTAGGGCTCTAAAACAGCATGTTGCATCACAGTGCAAGGAAAATAAATTAAAAATGAAAAAAAGTTCATGCAGGAGATGGCAGCTGGGTGGTATCTTTATATAGAAGGAAAACAGGCCAGCTCAAGGACTTGATTATCTCTGAGTGCTCTTTATATTTGGAAGCCAGTTCCTTTTTTTTTGAGTCAGAGTCTCACTGTGTCACCCAGGCTAGAGTGCAGTGGCACAATCACAGCTCACTGCAGCCTCAACTTCCTGTTCTCAGGCAATCCTTCTGCTCCAGTCTCTTGAGTAGCTTGGACATAGGCACGCACCACCACACCCCACTCATTATTTTCTTTTTCTGTAGAGACAGTCTCACTGTGTTGCCTAGGCTGGTCTCGAACTCCTGGGCACATGTGATCCTCCCTCTTTGGCCTCCCAAAGTGCTGGAGTTATAGGCATGAGCCAACGAGCCTGGCCTTGGGCCCATTCTTTATTCGTAACTGAAGCCCATGTAAATATCATATGTAAGCTGTGTAAGTATTGAATTGAGTTGCTCTTGAGTGGTGAGCGTATGTTTATAGATGTTTAACTAGGCGTTCACTTCAAATACGCAAGGTGCTTTTGGAGTGAATTTCGTTTTTCAGTCTCACATGCTGTCAAAGGCTTGGAGGCCCAGGTATTAGAATTAAGGTAGTGATCCTCAACCCCTGGGCCTCAGACTGGTGGCAGTCTGTGGTCTATTAGACTCAGGCTGCGCCGCATGTGAGCGAGTGAAGCTTCATCTGTATTTGCAGCCACTCCCTATCGCTGGCATTACTGCCTGAGCTCTGCCTCTGGTCAGATCAGTAGCAGCATGAGATTCTCATAGGAGTGTGTACCCTACTCTGAACTGTGCATGTAGCTCTTTGTGAGAATCTAATGCCTGATGATGCCCCTCATATGTGGAAAAACTGTCTTTCACAAAACTGATGCCCAAAAGGTTGGAGACCACTGAATTAGGGGACTGGATGGATCAGACGACTTGGAACAAGATTCCAGGCAGAAGGGGCAGCTCTGTGAGTCAGGTCAGACCACCAAGGACTGTTTCAGGGCCAGCGGGTCAGCAGATGTGTCATGGCTGTGGGGGGGACCTGGGATGTGAACACTATGGTGGGAAGAGGATTGGAGGCTGGACCAGGAGGAAATGGTGAGTCGCAAGGTACCAGTGTCTCTCCATGAGGGCTGTTTCCTTGGAGTAGAACGTAAATTTAGCACTTCTAAATCCTAATCCTTTTCTTCAGACATCTGAGTCTCAGTCAAGAGAATTTGTTTTCAGTCATCAGGGCTGGGAATGCAGAGGAGTTTGGGGACAACAGAGGCATTTCTTTCTGACTGTGCCATGGCCTGTGCCCCTGGCAGATAACTTGATGTCTCTGGGTTCAGCTTCTCATCTGGAAGGTGGGGGTTGGTCTAGGAGTCTCACTCTGTCTAGTTGGTTATAAAACCTGCTTCCTTTATAACCATGTAACACAGAGCCCCAGATCTGTGCCGGCCGATGTGTCATGTTTTACCTGTTCTGAAGAAGTCACCCAGAGGGTCTAGCAGGGAAGGACACTATTAAAACTTACAGAAGCCACCAATGATGGCCGATCAGTGAAGAAAAAGTCACCGCCTCTGGACAGTCCAGCAAGCAGTTTGACAATCAAGCAATTTAATTATTTCAATTCTTATCCAGTGTTTACAGTTACATTGATGAAGCCTGATGCCAACATTGCTGCAAGCTTTGCTCGGTCACCTGCAGTCCATGACTCTTTATTGGGAAGGAACACATCCTTTAGATGCTAGCCCTGGCTGGAGGCTGCCTCCTGGGAGAGGCAACAAGAAGAAGCCAGGCCTGGAGGAAAATAATCTATGTCTGGATAAGACCTCACAGGCTGACAGGTGTTTGTGCAAATTCTCTCAAAACTGTTTCCTCACTATTACATGGCAGACTAGAGTGAGAAGATTTCTTATATGTTTATGGTCTACTTTTAAAGACAACCTCAAAACCTCAGTCGTGTTCATTTGAATTAGTTCAGGGGTCGCACGTACTTTCTAGAAAGTGCCAGACTGTGAAGATTGTAGCCCTTGCAAACTACACAATCTGTGGCACTCCTCAACTCAGCTGTGGAATGCCTGGGCCCTGCAGGTCACCAGGAAACTGATGGGCATGGCTGTGTCCAAAAAAGTAGGTTTTAAAATTTTTTTGATTTATTTTTTATAGATACAGGGTCTCACTATGTTGCCCAGACTGGTCTTGGACTCCTGGGCTCAAGCCATCCTCCCACGTCAACCTCCCCAAATGCTGGAATTACAGGCATGAACTACCCTATCTGGCTGAAAAGTTTTATTTATTAAATGAAATTTGAATTCCATATAATGTTCATGTGACACGAGACAAAAATTCTTTTGATTGTTTTTTTTCAATAATTAAAAAGTGGCCGTGCCTGTTGACGCATACCTGTAATCCTATCATTTTGGGAGGCTGAAGCGGGAGGATCTCCTCAGTCCAGGAGGTCGAGGACGCGGTGAGCCATGATCATGCCACTGCCCTCCAGCCTAGGTGACAGAGTGAGACTCCAGACTCAAAACCTGACTCAAAAAAGCAACAGCAATAATAATAATTTTAAAATGATAGATGGCTGTTGTGTTGAGGTACACAACAGGCAGGTTCAGCCTGTTTGTGAAGAGTGTGCACCTCCCTCTGGCCATGGGATATGACCCAAGTGTCTGCTGTCATCCCAGACCCCACTGTCTTTCATAGCATTCTCTCCTCACTGGGTCTGTGCCTGTTTCTCCTGAATGAGCGGGGATGGTGAAGCCTTCCTCTGCAGCCATGGTCCCTGGTGTGTCATAGACGCCTGCTGAGTGCCTTCCAGATGAATAGTGCAGTAATTATCCCTCTTGCGAGATGCTGTGTCTACAGGAAAAATTTGGAAGTTATTGTCTCATTCCTAGAAGGCAACATATGTTTGGGTAGACCTGTGCTGGAAGGTATTGAGTCATTTCACTGCATCTAACTGAGCTACTCTCTCAGCATCTCAGAGGCTGTGATGCTTGTAAAGAAATTCAAGACTAGCCTGGGCAACATAGCTAGATCTCATCCATCTCTACAAAAAATTAGCTGAACGTGGTGGCACATGCCTGTATTCCTAGCAACTCAGGAGGCCTAGGTGAGAGGAGGATCCCCTGAGCACAGGAGGTTGAGGCTGCAGTGAGCCATGATCATGCCACTGCACTTCAGCCTGGCTGACAGAGTGAGACCTCAACTCAAAAAAGAAAAAGAAATCTTCTTCATGGCCACTGCTCCAAGAGTTACTCAGGGGAAGAGCCGTGGGTGCCTCTGAGTGTCAGGAAGCTGAGACTGTCAGATGGAGAGGGGGAAGGTATTTGGAAGGAAGGATGAAGAGACAGGTGAGGTGGCAATGGAGACTGTCACTGCTACAGGCAGCCTGTGAATTATACTGCACAGGAATTTCTAGAACATTCCTCCCCTCTGTTGGAAAGGGCCAGAGAGCACAGCCTACCTGTGGAGGCCAGACTCTCAAGAGGTTCCTTTGAATGAGCCCCTGAAGTACTTACTTTATCCCTTATTTGTAGTTTTTTTTTTGAGTTGGAGTCTCACTCTGTCACCCAGACTGGAGTGCAGTGGCCGCTCCTGGCCACCGCAGCCTCGACCTGCTGGACTCTGGCGATCCTTCCTCCTCAGCCTTCCAAGTAGCTGGAATTACAGGCATGCGCTACCACGCCCGGCTGATTTTTTGATTTATTGTAGAGATGAGGTCTCGCTGCCCAGGTGGGTCTCGAACCTGCAGGCTCAGTCAATCCACTCACCTCAGCCTCCCAAAGGCGCGGGATTACAGGCTGAACCACTGAACCCGGCGTATTTATAGTTTTAAGGCAGGAGCTTTCTGTGTAATTTTGGCTCAGGAGTGATGCTTGGTATTCAGGTAGCTTGGTGTGTGCATGGGCTTTCCCGTCCTGAGAGGCGCATGGTCTTGGGGGAGGTCTCTGAGCACGGAGGTGTGTGTGTGTTTGTAGGGTGTGTGTAGGGTGTGTGTGTGTGTGTGTGTGTGTGTGTGTGTGTGTGTGTGTGTGTGTGTGTGTAGGGTGTGAAGCCAGGGTGCACAAAAGAGAAATTATAGTCCTTTACTTGTGTATTATTTTCTCAATTTGAGGCACTTGAATTCCAGAGCTCTTAAATCAAGAGGTTGAATTCCTGGCATTTGAAAGCATTCCACTTGAATAAGCTGTTTAAAACCATTAGAATGGCTTTTTAAAAAAATCCACCATTCCTTGGATCATTTGCTCTTGAGATTTCCTTAATTGAAGTTTTCGCCTTTTCATTTTCCTTCAAGTCAGAGTCATTCCTGTTGTGAAGGGAGTTTTAATTGTGCTCCCTTGAGTAGGGTGAGTGGCTGGGTCTCCCCTCCATAGCTTTTGCTGGGCGACGGCAAGCCGTGCCTCCGAGGCCGAGACTCCAGGCCAGGCTGCACTTAACCCTTCTTCCAGAAGAAATCCTTGAACTCTGACTGTTCCCCCAGGGCATCCTTTTTGTAAATACAGCAGCTTCCACATTTGGGGGGGGGCTGCGTCATCTCTAAAACCAGCCAAGGGGAAGGTGAAGGGTCCTGGAAGAGGGTCTTCAGTACATTTTTTACAAATCACATGCTTCTGGCAGTGGGAAGCAGAATGAGACTAAGATGCAACATTGTGGTGGGAAGATAGAACTAAAACTGGAATACTCTGTGTGGTGGTTTGTTTGTTTTGAGGTTTTGTATGTTTCCTAGGCTGGTCTTGAACTCCTGGACTCAAGCAATCCTCCCACCTTGGCCTCTCAAAGTGCTGGGATTATAGTAGTGAGCCACCGCACCTGGTCTTATTGGTGTATTTGTAGAATGCGTATTTTATATCAACCACGGTGTTAGAGCCTGAGAACCTTTAGTGGGTAAGTGATGAGTCTTTGCACTTGTAACTTTTTTTATTTTGAGTTGGAGTCTCTGTTGCCCAGGTGATCCTCCTGCCTCAGCCTCCCAAGTAGCTGGGACTACAGGTGGGGGCTTGCCTCCCTCCCTCCTTCCCTCCCTCCCATCCTTCCTTCCTAGAAATGAGGTCTCGCTACATTTCCCAGGCTGGTCTTGAACTCCTGGGCTCAAGCAATCCTACCACCTCAGCCTCTCAAGGTGCTGGGATTACAGACGTGAGCCCCTGCGCCCGGCCTGGTACACTTTTTAATAAAGATCACTCTGGAGGGTGGAGAACAGAGTCCGTGGGCAGGGGCTCAGGGGTGGAGGTGGGATCCAATTACAGGGCTGTGATCATAATCTATGTGAGGACAGTGACAGAGGAGGTGAGACGTGGTTGTTTATCATAAACTCTTAGGGAGTTGAGACCTTGTGCTAGTTGTCTTTCCTGTCCCCTTAACATGCTTCTGGCCAATGGTAGAAGCATCTTGAATTGCCTGTGTGTGCCTAGAAGTAAGATCAAATTTAACACCTTCTACTAATTCTTCCTGGCCTCCCGTGAGCTCTACCAGCAACCAATCCAGTTTTTTGGTTGAAGTTTTGTTAGTCCCCATGCTGGAGTATGTGATAATCTGACTGACTTTTCAGCTAGGGATGGGGAAGAGATGTTAAAAAAAAGAGAAAGATGTTTAAGCAAACTTTGTTTTATTACAGTAATCATACATAAGCTTTATGTCACACTTTGCAATTCACAGAAACTATTTTATTTGGATCAGTGTTTTTACACAGTAAAATCTTAAGAAATGGGTGGATGGATGGGCTGTTGGGTGGATGGGTGGACTGTTGGGTGGGTGGATGTTTGATAAAAAGAAAGGAAGTGAGGGAAAGAGAGAAGAAGGGAGAGGGGGGAGGGAGGTCTGTCTCCTCTGCCCTCTTCTCCCATTAGAGGGATGGAATGGGGGAGGGATTGTTACTCATTTAATTTGATTTTCTCCGTAATCCAGTTCTGAGCTTTTCCAGCCCCATCATGCTTTCTCTCTTCCTGCAACTCTGTTCTCCAAGTAATGTGAGAAAACAGGGAGGGCCTACCACAGGCTCTCTGCACCATCTGTATAGTGGCCCTTCCCCAAGACTCTCAGAACTTGCAGCACGTGAAACTCATGGTTTCAGGGCAAGGAGCTCGCCCAGGACCTTCTGTGGTACAGACACTCAGGCCCAGGAAAGGATCTCTTGTAACTTGAAAGGTGTCCCACAATTAAAATGTAAGCACCATACTCAGCTATTGTGAGGGTGGGGTAGCAATCAAGACTGTGGACATTTTGAGGTTGATGAAAATGGTATCTTTTTTGGGTAACAGTTTTATTGAGATAATAGTTCACATGCCCACATGTTTACCCATTTCAAGTGTACAACTCAGTGGTTTTTAGTACAGTCACTGAGTTGTGCAGCCATCACCACAGTCAATTGTATTTCCATTACCTGGGGGGAAAAGCAACCCCATACCTTTTCGCCTTCACTTCTTCCCCAGCAAATGATGACTTAGGAAATTGAGTTTGCTAGTCATGGCTACTGGCGAGTGAGCTTTGATTCTGAGTACTACAAGAGAGGGCCAGGTGGGTTTTTAGCAATTGACCTAGGAGGTTGGCGGAGGGGGTTGGAGGTGGGAGACGGGGCCAGGGTTGGGATCCTAGTCTATCGGTATCCAGTGCAGGCTCCGCCACTTGTCCCCCAAAGCTAAACTTGAGAGATGAGAAATGGTAGAAGGAAAGTGACTTTATCCCAAAAGCTGGCGGATAGGGAAATGCCCAGGCTCATGCCTCAAACTGTTTCAGACTTTTAGGCTGAGTGAAGGGTTTAGAAAGGGAAACTTGGTATGGGGAGACATGCAGGTGTGGCAAAGGTTGTGTGTGTCTCGATGGCTTATCTCGGCTGGGGGTTCTCCTGGAGGTCTGGCTGGTGTTATCCCAGCTGCAGTCAGCTTATAGACCAACCATCTTGTGACTCCCTACAAGTGTGAGGGTCCCACAGTCAGGCTGTTTTAAGATTAGCCCCTGGGATTTCTAAGTATATGGTCAGATAAGCGTGCATGGTGCTGTCTGGCTTATAAAGGAAGAAAATAAGTTTCTAAAGTATGATTCAAGGCTTAAGATTAAGGAAGACAGAGAGGGGAAAAGAATTTAAAAATGCATCTTAAGGCTGAGATACTGGGTCACTAACTCAGATTCTGGGTCAACTCTTGGGCCACCTCCAGGCTGGGTGTCCTCAGGAGTCTGTTTGTTTACCAGGTCACTTAGAACCCAGAGAAAAAGCTTCACTTTTTTGGAGAGAAAGAAAAAATGTGAATTTTGAAGCATTCAATTATGTCTGTCTTACCTGCAAATGCCTTCCTTCTCACAGAACCACCTTCCCAGTGACGGTCATGGTGTATGAAGCAGGTGTCTGCTTGCCTTTATTCCACAAGTGGTTTATGAGGTTGAGAGCCACAATTGAGGAAAACAACAAAAGCCAAATAACAATAGCATCTGTACTATATGAAAAATTCAGTTAAAGAAATGTGAAGCCAAGCTCCTCTTTCTCATTTCTCTCCAAGGGGGAAATTTGAAATGAGAAAACTACAGTGAAATGTTACTTCTCATTTTCAAACAAAGAAAACAGCTCTTGCTCTGGGGTATTTTGCACTCAGAAACACTTCTTTGATATTTCACATTGAAAGATGAGAATGAGCCACTTGGTCAATAGATCAATGTGGCATCTCAAAGATGGAAAGATGGAACAGTGCTGCCTAAAGCTCACCTGTGAGCCTTTTACATATACTATAATATGATGTCTGGGCCAGGTGTGGTGGCTGATGTCCATAATCCCAGCACTTTGGGAGGCTGAGGCAGGAGGATCACTTGAGACCAGGAATTGGAGACCAGCCTGGACAACACAGTGAGACCCCATCTCTACAAAAAATATAAAAAAATTAGCCGAGTGTGGTGGCACGTACCTGAATCCCCAGCTACTCAGGAGGCTGAGGCAGGAGGATCACCTGAACCCAGGAGGTCATGGTTGCAGTGACCATGATCATACTACTGGACTCCAGCCTGGGAGTCCTGCCTCAGAAAAATAATATGATATATGTTCATCATACTCAATGCCCCCCCCATGATTTAGCATTCTTTTTATGCATAAATAAAATTTTAAAGCCCAAGACAAGTTATCCAGTCTGGTTGCTGCCTTCAAACTGGCTTTGTGACTTGAATCTTCCCCTGGCTCATCTGTAAAATCCTTTCTACTGCACCCACGGTGTGTTCCATGGAATCTCCCCCCATCTGACAGTATAGATTTGTATTTTCCATATTCCCACCACAGCCCTGGGATAGAAGCTCTGAGGGTAAGGGCTTTCCTCTCTGTTCACTGTGGCATCCCCAGTGTTCAGCACAGTGCTTGGCACATGGTTGGCTCAAGTCAGAGGAAGTGAGTGCGCAGGTGCTCTGTGCTAAGCGAAAGCTAGACCTGGCTGATTCATGGGGACCCTCTCACTCTGACACTTCATCATCTGAGCCGTGACCTCTGTCCAAAAACTGCCTGGCATATTTTGACTGTGGATGAAGGGTAACTGGATTTTTCCATGCCCTGATCTTAACTTCTTCCATGTCTCCCTCCTCTGTCATCTTAAGAAAGTTGCTGAGCTCGGTGGTCAGCCTGTAATTCCGCGCTTTGGGTGGCTGAGGTGAGTGGATTGCCTGAGCCCACGGGTTTGAGACCCGCCTAGGCAACTTGGCAAGACCTCATCTCTGCAATAAATAAAAAAATCAGCCGGGCATGGTAACGCGTGCCTGTAATTCCGGCTACTCAGAAGGCTGAGGCAGAAGGATCGCCGGAGCCCAGCAGGTCGAGGCTGCGGTGGCCGGGAACGGCCATTGCACTCCAGTCTGGGCGACAGAGTAAGACTCCAACTCAAAAAAAAAAGAAAGTTAAGTCTGGGAAATCTTCATTCCTGTAACTCCAAGAAGGACAAGGTAAGTGGTTTTTCTTTAGTCTCCTTTGAAGTGAAATTATCATTCTTGTCTTATCCCAAAGGGCAAATTTCCTTTTATATATGTATTTCGGCTTAGATATCAGCACATGCCCACCGCCTGCAGGAAATCAGACAACAGGCCCAGAAGAAGTCTAATAGCTTTGCCTTTTCAGACCCTTCGCTCTCTGCAAGGTTTTCCTGACGATTGGTTGGTGAATCCAAGCATGTCTGGCCACAGGCACATTCCTGTGTGTCTTTGCTTACTGAAGATACAATAGAGGGACTCCCAGATGACATGTGTAGGTGTGGGGTGACAGGAGGAAATAGCTGAAGACGCCTGGATTATTTTGGGAACTTGCCTGTAGTTGCATTTATATTCCAAGGTCAGATTTAAAGCCAGGGAAGGCCATTACCAATCTGACGTATTTATGTCTAAGGAAATATGTTGTCTTCTGCAGAAACTTGATTTCATTTTGCTTGGTGTTTCAGGCATGATGTTTGCCTTGGCTCTGTACCCAGAGGATTTCTCGATACCCAGTGTGAAGAAATATGCATCTTGACTGGGTGACTCTGAGCGGGGGTTTGGGGGTTTGTCTGTTTATGGTAATGGTTTCCTCTGAGTCTATTCATTAGCATCCATCTCAGTGAGCTTTTCTCGCGTAGCCAGGGTTGAATATAGCTTTTTACTGTTTTCCTTCCCCTACGAGATGGAGCTTAGGGGAGCCCTTGTATGAATGAACTCGTCCCAGAAAGGGTGTGATGCATATGCATCCATGTGAGACTTCTCCCTCAGACATGCCAGGGGCCCCTTCTGGCACTCCCTCCCGTCCAAAGGTTGTGGGAAATGGGGACGAGAGGATCGTGGTCTTGAAGCACTGAGACTGCGGTCGACATCATTTGCCTCTTCCATTGGCTCTGTGATGTCAGGTTCACCGTATTTACCTGCAGAAGAAGGAAAACCAGCCCCCCCAACTCGTGAGAAGACTGCAGCCTTGTGTGTTCACAGTGTCCTCCCATGACCTCCCTGGCTGTCATGCAGCCATCCGGGGGGTATTCTTTATAAAATAACACATGGAGGCTGGTTTGTAGAGGTCATGGGTTGTCAGAACTCTATCTAGGTTAACAAATGTCACCGTCATCCCAGCCTTCCTCAGAAGAGGCTATTTATAATACAATGCGGGTGTTTGTGCTGCTTGAGTCGGGTGCATCCTGAATGAGGAATTAGCTCTTTAAAAAGAACATTAAAAATAAAGCTTAGTTGTAAAAATCTGACTTAGACAGCCAAGAGAGACTAGCTGTGGTCTGCGGCTGTTTCCCCAAGGTCACTGCGATGCTTCCTCTTGATCATGAGATATTTTGACCTGGCATCTGGGCTTTGCCTTTTTTTTTTTTAAATTTAATGTTCTAGATACGATATACATACATATTTCTTTTTTTTTTTTGAGTTGGAGTCTCACTCTGTCGCCCAGACTGGAGTGCAGTGGCCGCTCCCGGCCACCGCAGCCTCACCTGCTGGGCTCCGGCGATCCTTCCTCCTCAGCCTTCCGAGTAGCTGGAATTACAGGCATGCCCTAACACGCCCGACTGATTTTTTGATTTATTGTAGAGATGAGGTCTCGCTGCCCAGACGAGTCTCGAACCCGCGGGCTCAGGCAATCCACTCACCTCAGCCTCCCAAAGGTGTGGGATTACGGGCTGAGCCACTAGGCCTGGCTTACATACAGATATTTTCATAACAATTATTCGGTAGGCCCTTGGGGGTGTGAGCCCTACTCTCCTGGGCTCTGGCTTCCTGTAAGCACCCTGATTAATGAGCTATGTCACCATTATGTGAATACTCTTAAGTGATTTTTATTTATTTATTTTTTAATCAGAGTCTCACTCTGTTACCCAGCTGAAGTGCAGTGGTACGATCGCAACTTACCGCCATCTTGACCTCCTGGGTTCAGGCAGTTTTTCCACCTCAGCTTCAGCCTCCTGAGTAGCCAGGACCCCACATATGTGCCACCATGCCCAACTTTTTTTTTTTTTTTTGTAGAGATAAGGTCTCACTACATTGCCCAAGTTCGGTCTTGAACTCCTAAGCCTCAAGGCATCCTTCTGCCTCAGCCTCCCAAAGTGCTGGGATGACAGGCATGAGCCATAGTGCCTGACTTCTAAGTGATTTTTCAAAATAGCTCTTTTGCTGGAGTGTTTTGGTTTGGGGTGTGTGTTCTTGGGTAGTTTTTGTTATTCTCACACACAGCATTGGTAGGAGACTGCAGAACTCTCTTCGGGTAACACATGCGTTATTCATATCTGATGCACTTCTTCCTGTGCGTTGATTTCCCGCTTTCTCCTTTGTCTTTTCTTGGTACTTGAGTCTCAAGTCCCAGATATTTTCCCAGGGTAATTGTTGATTAAGTGCTGCAAAGCCCGCGATGATTATGAGAAGATTACTGTATTCAGTCCTTAATCTTGTGAGTGTCAAATATTTTACTTTAATGGTATCTTTTTTATTATTACTATTTATAGTTCTTCCTGTTTGAGTAATGCAATCAGGCAACATAAAGGTAGTGCCACAGATTCGGCATTTTTATAATAACTCTTAAGTCTAAAAATGGAAAGTGCCTCCTGCAGGCCACTTTCAAATGCTGGTGGCGCCTAGAAGATGAGATTAGGAACATTGGTGGCTACTTTTGGTTCCAAGTGACAGCAAACAACTAGCTAAAAAGAAATACATATATATATGAGGAGGGACCCAAGAAAAACCAGAATTATTTTGTGGAGGGCGAACTCCTTATAGTACAGGCTTCCCCGCTGGGCTAGTGTTCTAGGAACCCATCAGCATCTGTGTACCAAGCTAGCGTTGTGAAAGTCTGCGTTCAGCTTCAGTGAAATTTTTTTGGAGATTCTTTCAGTGCATTTGCTCATTTCATGATAGATTATTTATGAGTGCTCCTGCCCACACTGCACTGAGTGTTGACCAAAAATGGCATGATACCCCATGCTCCACCCTCCCTGATCTCACTCTGAGCAACTTTCTTTTTGTTTGTTTTCCCTGGATGAAAAAAGTCTCAAAGGGAAACAGTTTGCCGATATGGAAGAGGTGAAACAAAAAAATAGCAGAAGCACTAAAAGGCATCAAAATGGACAAGTTCAAAAATTGTTTTGAGCAGTGGAAAAAGTATGTCAACAGGTGTATTGCATCAAACGGAGAGTACTTTGAAGGTGACAGAAGTTTAAACATGTAAGAATAAATACACAATTTTTATAAATAAATTCCAGGTTTTTTGGGTCCCTCCTCATATATACAGAGGAGTGCCAAAATAATGTATGCTCATTTTAAGTATGATGTTCACTCAAAAGATGGCATTCATCAAATGAATATGCTGGTGTCACCATGCAACAGGCAGGATAGTCAATGGTGGAAGCAAATGTCATACTACACATTGCTACCGTCATTCAATTCAGCTTCAAAAATAATACATAGATAACATCGCTTAAGAAGTGTATACTTTTTTTGGTACCACCTGTGTGTGTGTGTGTGTGTGTGTGTGAGAGAGAGAGAGAGAGAGACAGAGAGAGAGAGAGAGACAGAGAGAGAGAGAGAGACAGAGACAGAGATGGAGAGAGACACCTACTGAAGGCAGTTCTGAGGGCCTCTTGGACTCCAAGGCCAGGCATCAAGACTAGAAGCTGCCAGACATACAGGTACCACTGATCCCCCTACTCTCCCCTCTCCCTGTGTCCCGCTTGTCTTCCTGAATGCCGTGGTCAGTGACCACCCAGCAGCATTCAAACTGACATCCTCTGTGGAAGAGAGTAGCCAGATGTACTTCAGTTCCAGGAGCAGCAGAAGTTCTGACAGCAGTCACCCAAGTCATGTGAGCACCCTGGTCCAGTCACCTTGTCCATAGTAAATCATGGTAACCAGAGAACTCTCTTCAAAATGGAAGAAGGGGCAGCTCCTGGAGGAAGAGGGTCCTTGTGAACGGGCAGACTCTCCAGGTGGGGTTGCCTGTGTGTTTCTCTGAGAGAGGGACAGAAACTTCAACCTGCTATCTTGCCTTCAGTGACAGACAACCTGTCAATCTCCTCCATGACCTGCACGCTGCATCCCAGAGCCTGAACTCTGAGGGCAGGAGCATGGGCTTCTGAAGTGGATCCCCAGAAGGACTTTGAGCCCATTGCTCAGCAGGGTAAGAGGAGTCCTGGCCCTGAGCTGTTCCAGCTATGGTCTCCACAGGACCAGCAGACATTCCAGCTCTTTCCTCAGATACCTATGGCTCCACTTGACAGATGAGGAAACTGAGGCTAGGGGATGGATGCCTCCATGGATGTCACACCTCCAACCTGGCCTACTACAAAGTGTAGACTCCAGAGTATCCCATCTGTCTGTTCTCTTCAGCTATGCTGGGCTGGGCTGCACTTTCAGGAGCTCATGGCAGCCACCTAATGGGGGTATCCAGAGGGCAGTGGGTAGTGGACAGGGAAGCCACTGAGCAGGAGTTGACCTAAGATGGGAAATTTGCCAGGAATGATCCAGACTAACAGTTGTGCACATTCCTGAGGGCGTTAAGTGTAGCATGGATGTCTAAACAGGAACCCTAAAATCCATCTACACGCTAGGGCTGGACTTGGGCAGTAGACCATGCGGGAACAATGCCATTGTGACACTTCGGGCTGAGTGTCACAGGGACAGAGTCCAGTCTGGCCCGGCCTCTGTCATCCCCTACTTGTCACTCAGAGGGCACTGAGGGCACTGATGTCGGTGACACGGGCGGTGGCGCTAATTGGAAAAATGCATCTTATCAGAATCACTGCTAACTCACAAGGTCACGGAGTCAA
This sequence comes from Carlito syrichta, assembly GCF_000164805.1. NCBI lineage: Eukaryota > Metazoa > Chordata > Mammalia > Primates > Tarsiidae > Carlito > Carlito syrichta. The sequence goes on from NW_007232065.1 coordinate 277,036, forward strand.
GGATATCGGTAATTTTTCCAAGAGTGATATTCGTGGGTGGCAAGTGTCAAGTGAGAGTGCCTGTCTCTCCAGATGCTGCTGCAGCAAAAAGAGCACTAGACTGGGAGTCGGGGTCCTGGGGCCACATGTGGGACTCCAGGCTGGTCGCTGCACCACTCAGGCCCTTTCTTATTTTCTTTTTCATATATTGCTTTTTAAAAAATCATTTTTGAGCAGCCCCTTCGGATCCCCTCCCACAGTGGGAGCTTTTCTGTCCTCTCAATAAATACTGCTTCCTTAAAAAAAAAAAAATCATTGTCGGGTGCAGTGGCTCACACCTGTAATCCTAGTACTTTGGAGGCTAAGGCAGGAGGATCACTTGAGCCTAGGAGTTCAAGACCAGCCTGGGCAATATAGAGAGACCACATCTCTACAGAAAATAAAAAAATTAGCCAGATGTGGCGGTACATACCTGTAGTCCCAGCTACTTGGGAGACTGAAGTGTGAGGATTGCCTGAGCCCAGGAGGTCGAAGTTGTGATAAGCCATGAAATTGCCACTGCACTCCAGCCTGGGCAGCAGAGTGAGACCCCAACTCAAAAAACAAAATACATATATTTTTTAAATTAAAAAAATCCTAAGATACAGAAGATATATAGTGAAAAGAAAGTCATGTTCCTCTGAAAGAAGTAAGCTTCCCACCATCCCCTGCAGAGGTAACTGGGTGACAGTTCTCATCTGTCATTTGCTGGCTGTTGCCTTTCTCCAGCGCTGGGTGTGTGCATTTCCCCAGGTGGCTCTGGATCATATAGACCTCATCATCCTTGTTACTGTGTACTGTGTGGGTCACTATGTGGATGTGTGTACTTCTTGAAGCTGTCCCCGTTACTGGGCTCCATACAGTGTTGCAGTGAACACCCCACACACCTGTCTGTGCACACGTGTCCTGTCTGTTGGTTCAGAAGTGATATCTTGTTGTTACCTGTTTCCTCGACTGAGTGCTCTGAAGGCCATTTGCATTTCTTCTCCTATATGTCTTGTGTCCATGCCCCGTGCTCATTTTTCCCCATTGAGTTGCTCTTTTTCTTACTGCATCTCATTTTCCGAGGAGTTCATGATACGAGTGCAGGCCATTTCCACTTTCTCACTGGGGGAGAAGGGACTGATGAGACTGGTGAGATGTTTGCCGAGAACCATCATGTGACCTTCAAGATTCGGAAGACCCGGTAACAGGCCCTATGCCTGTTTACCTCTTCTCCTTCCAGTGTTGTTGGGCCGTACCTGGTTCCTCAGCCAGCCCCATTCTGTGCTCAGCCCCTTGATGCTTAGTAAGGGGAAATGTTTGCACCATGTGATGTGGGGCCTTGACCAGCTGTTGCTGAGTGAACAGAAGGGAGAGCATAGTCTCCTAGGATGAGATTGCCTTTGGGATGCCAGGTCCCTCCAGACATAAATTGTATTCAGATCCTCTTGGCTCCAGAACTTGCAAGCCATGTGAGCCACTGAAACGCAGTGGCTCACACCTGTAATCCTAGCCCTGTGGGAGGCTGAGGCAGGAGAATTGCATGAGCCCAGGAGTTCAAGACCAGCCTGAGAAACATAGCGAGCCCTTGTGTCTACAGGAAAGATTAAAAAAAAATTAAAAAGTTAGCCAGGCATGGTGGTGTATGCCTGTAGTTCCAGCTACTTGGGAGGCTGAGGTGGAAGGATTACTTGAGTCTAGGAGGTTGAGGCTGCTGTGAGCTGTGATCATCGTAATCATGTCACTGTACTCCAGCCTGGGCAACAGAGTGGAACCCCAACCTAAAAAAAAAAAAAAAAAAAAAAGACTGATGTTGCAAGGTTGTTGTAAGCAAAAGAAGAAACATATAATTAAAGTAGTAGTATATGATAGGTTTTCAATAATTGGTAGCTTCTAATATTAGCATCATTGTTATTATCAGTCGTTACCATAAATAAAATGAATGACTGGCTAAGACTGGACAGTTGATTCACGAGGCAGCCATGTTATATTGGGCTTCAACTTCATGGCCCTGCTGCAGAGGGTTTGATCTGGCCCGTGGACTGTCTGCCTGTCTGAACAGAAGCTTCCTTGCACCTACATTGGTTCCATCTGCCTCGTGATGCCGACATTTCCTTCCGGCCATGTGCTTCTGTTGCCAGACACAGAACATAAATCCCATCCAGCTCCATGGCCTTGAAAAGGGAGAGTGACTTGGAAGTACTCCACTTGAATTCTAAGTGGGAAAGACATAAAAACGACCCCCTCCTGCCCCTGGAAATCGAAGGGACAGAAAATGGGTCTTTCTCTCTGGATCCCTGAAAACTGGCTTACGGAATAAACAAAGAAAGATGGATGACTGAAATAAGACTCCCAAAGAAGGGACGGGAACCTCCTAATGGATTCCCACAAAGCCACGGGTTATTTACAACTAGGAAAATTGCCTGCTTGGGGAGACCAATTCAGCTCTAAGGCTCCACTGGCTTGACGGAAAACCTTCTCTGCTCCTTGCTGAAAATGCTCTCAGGAAGCAGGAAAGCCCGATGAATTGCAGCCAACTGTTTAACACCATCTCATTCACAGACTACTGCCTCTCCCCTCAGTTGGTCATTCGCAGTCTCTTTTTTAGTATATAATTGTTCATTTTAAATGTTCGCGTGTGCTATTGCTGGGTCTATGTTAATTACCAGCGGTCTGCAATTACATTGTCTATTTGTCATTTTCGTGGCGACAAGGGAGGTGAGCTAGCATTCTTCCAGTTGGAAGTATCTTAATTTATAATCTTCCTCCAGAACTGTCTAGAAATGGATACATGTCACTCACACTCTTGAAATAGTTGAGTAAATGCGTTGTTATGAATAGTCATTACCACATTTTAAGCTCAGATATGCTGCTGTGCTCTAACTGAAAGAAACCCTGGATTCTCGTGAATTTGTTAAACCTGTGGCCATTTATTGAGCATCTAGCATGTACTTGGTGCTTAGGAAAAGTAGTCTCTGCAGTTCTAACTACAGGGACTGCTCAGGAGACCCCCCCCTAGAGCCACTGTCTGACTGTTGGCCATGAGTGTGTCCTGTAGGCTGTGCACACTCCTCCACCAATGAGGACAATGGTGAGGAGTCAGAAGCCAGTTGAAGTAAAAGTTCTTATTTCACATGTAAGTCCCTCATGGAATCATGGCAACTGAGCCATCCCTGGAAAACATAGTTTGAAGGTTATCGGATCTGTACCAGACATTCCCGGGTTCCGTGTGCAAATTACATTGGCGATCTATCAGATTGATCCAGTCAGGCAGCTAATGGGCCTGGAGACGTGTTTGTGCTGCATGGACCAGTTAGACAGAGTGAATGTGGGGGGTGGCTGAGCCATGATCCCTCAAGGGAGGTTCCTGCACCCTCAACTGTAACTGACCCATGGGGATTCCCAGACTTGGGATCTCTGCTGGTGCTGTGAGTGTAGAGGACGGGAACTTCAGAGAGGACTCAGAGTTGAACTGAAGGCTAAGGGTTGCTGCTTTATAGGTAGCTGATACAGAACCAGACGTGGAGGCTTATGCCTATAGTCCCAGCATTCTGGGAGGCTGAGGCAGGAGTTTGAGACTAGCCTGAGCAACTTAGCGAGAGCTTTTCTCTATTAACAAAAAAAGCTGGATGGCTGAAATACAGCTTCCAAAGAAGAGATGAGAACCTCCTGATGGATTCCCACATAACTGCTGGTTGTTTACAACTAGGAAAATTGTCCACTTGGGAGACCAATTCAGCTCTGTGCCTCTGCCATCTTGACAGAAACCCTTCCCTGCTCCTTGCTGACAAAGCCCTTAGGAAGGAGGAGAGCCCAGTGAATTGCAGCCAATTGTTTAACACCGTCTCATTCACAGAGTTCTGCCTCTCTCCCCAGTTGGTCGTTTACGGTCTCTTTTTTAATATATAATTGTTTATTTTAAATGTTTATGTTTGCTATTACAGGGTCAAAAAAATAAAAAACAAAGAAATTATCCAGGTGTGGTGGCACACATATATAGTCCCAGCTACATGGGAGACTGAGATGGAAGGATTGCCTGAGCCCAAGAGATTGAGGCTATGGTGAGCCATGATCATGCCACACTGTACTCCAGCCTGGGCAACAGAGTGAGACCCTGTCTCTAGAATAAACAAACAAACAAATAAATAAATAAATTGTATTTTTGAAGATTCTTCCAGACTACTTTCCATAGTGGCTGTCCCATTTTGCATTCTCACTAGTGATGAGCAAGTGACCCAACTCCTCTGCTACCTTACCAGCATTTGGTGTTATCGCTATTTTTTTTTCATAGCCATTTTGAAGATACGTAATGATATCTCATTATGGTTTTAACATGAGTTTCCTAAATGGATAATGATGTTGAAGATGTTTTCATGTGCTGATTTGCCGTCTGTGTATCGGCCCCGGCAGAATGCCTGTTCATGTCTTTTACCCATTTCTGGTTAGATTACCTGTTTTTTCCCCCCTTGAAATTCAGATAGTTCTTTGTATATTCCATATTACACTGCTGCATGTGCTCAGTTGCCTACCACAGTCATTTCCCAAGGTTGTGTCAGAGGGGGTCTGAACCTTAGGCTTAGGGGGAATTTGTTTTTGTCTCCTGTTGCATGTAGGCAGAGGATGATGACTGGTAGTGGAGACGGATTCTCAGAGGACCAAGGAGACTCTCTTTCTGGGCTAGAGTAGCTACTGTGTGGTGGGGTGCATGTGACTGGAACCACCCTAGTTCAGCATCTGGAGTCTGGATACTGTATCCAGGGGCAGATGGTGGAATCCATCAGACATAGAGTTTCTTAAGGCTTAGAACTCGGGCCAGCCCTTGGCACCCTTCAGGCTAGAAAACCAGAGGCTGTGAGTGTCCCCATGGCTAGAACATATCTTAGAGGAGAGGACATTAGGCCACCTCATCAGGATAACTAAGGAATCAGCTTCTGATCAGCACATGCCATTTGGGAACAAATCACAAGAAAGTCTCTTCCCCTTGCTTACTGCTGCCTTCCCTAGTCCCTTGGCATGATGCTGGACCTCTCTAAAGCTCCAGAATTCTCACTGGCAAGGGAGGTCCCAGCTGCTTGCTACTCCCAAAGGCTCCTATCAACTCCCGTGTGCATACTCATGTGACCCGGACTAGACTTTTGATAAGATTGGTTTGAGAATGGACTGCTAAGCGTGTGTGGTCCTCTCTGGATGAGAGCCAGGGGCCTTGTGACTACACCCAAGGAAGGCACGCATGTTTTGTAGAGGAAAACTTTCTCAGCTTGGAGCCATAGACCATCCATGGACACCAGCTCTGCTGCTGCTTAGCTGTGACCTCAGACAAGACATCTTTTCTTTTTTGTAGAGAAAGGAGTGTTACCCATGCTGGTTTCAAACTCATGGACTCAAACGATTCTCCTGTCCCAGCCTTCCAAAATGTTGAGATTACAGACGTGAACCACTATACCCTGCCTCTTTTTAAAATTTTGTTTATTGGCCAGGCACAGTGGCTCAAGCTTGTAATCCCAGCACTTTGGGTGTCCGAGGTGAGAAAATTGCCTGAGCCCACGGGTTTAAGACCAGCCTGGGCAACTTGGTGAGACCTCATCTCTACAATAAATCAAAAAATTAGCTGGGCGTGGTAGCACATTCCTGTCATTCCAGCTACTTGGATGACTGGCTGAGGCGGAACGATCACGGGAGCCCAGCAGGTCCATGCTGGGGTGGCTGTGAGAATGCCACTGCACTCCAGCCTGGACAATGGAGTGTTTGTTATTTGACTTGGGGTCTCACTTTGTCACCCATGCTGGAATACAGTGGCACAATCAGGGCTCACTGCAGCCTTGACCTCCTGGGCTCAGGTGGAAGAATCACCTGAGCCTTCTGGTAGCTGGGACTAGTGAGTACCACCCCACCCAGCTAAGTTTTTTGATTTTTTTGTAGAGACAAGATCTCGCTATGTTGCCCAGGCTGGGCTCAAGGGCTCCTCCCACCTCATCCTCCCAAAGTGCTGGGATGACAGCCATGCTGCCTCCGCCAGCCAAGCTAATGGCTCCTCAACCCACCTGGGCTTCCGTTTCCTCACCTGGAGGAGGAGTGAATGGTCTCTGCAGTTGTTTCCTGTTGCTGCTGTGAAAATGCAAATTTGGTGGCTTAAAACAGCACAAATATATTATCTTACAGTTCTGGGGGTCAGAAGTCCTAAATGGATCTCGTGGGACTAAAATCAGGTGGCCCTGCGATCTTCTGGAGGCTCTCGTTGGGAGTCTGCCTTCTTGCCTCTCAGCCTCTAGAGGCCACCTGCATGCCCTGGCTTGGGTCCTTCCTCCATCTTCAAGCAGGTTGGCTTCTTCCCGTGTGAAATCACTCTGACTGTCTCCCCCTTCATGCTGAGGACCTTTGTGATTACACTGAGCCTGGATCCCCCAGGACAATCTCTCTATCCTAATTCAGCTGCTACCCAAACTCTTCCATGCCACGTAACCCAACACAGTCACAGGTTCCGAGATGAGAGTATGGACGCCTTCAGGGGAGATGTTATTCTGCCTGCCACAGTCTTTAATATCCCTCCCAGGCCAGCTCATGCCTGTTATCCCAGTATTCAAGAGGTTGAGGCAGGAGGATCACTTGAGCTCAGTAGTTCAAGACCAGACTAGGCAACATAGCGAGACCCCATCGCTATTAAAAAAAAAAATAGCCAGGCGTGGTGATGCACACTTGTAGTCCCAGCTACTGGGGAGGCTGAAGCAGAAGGATCACTTGAGCCCAGGAGGTCGAGGCTACAGTGAGCCATGATCATGCCGCTGCACTCCAGCCTGGGCAACAGAACGAGACTCTGACTTAAAAAAACAACAACAACAAAAAAAGCCCCTTCCAGTGGAAACATTTCACAGTTTCAAAGACCTACTAGGTACATTCATCCTGCATTGGTGACCTCCAGGGTCACCATGGCCGATGGCCTCCAAGAGCTGTTGGTGCCCACAAGGGTCAGCATAAACCCCTTCCATAGCCACACTCCCATTCTGTGTATGATTGGCTTGTCTTCTGGGCGTTATGATATCAGAGCACCATGGCACTGGGAAAGAGGTCACAGGGATTCATTGAGGGATTCGATGGACCACGAGGTTATAACAGCTCCTGGCTTCCAGGTCCCTCTCCCCCTTTCAAGACAGCAGATGCTTCTCTCCTCCTCCTCTTTTCTCCCTGTGGATTTACTTTAGCCAATATTGATAATGGCCTCCTGGAGGCACAAAGATGGAGTAAGAAAGAGCCCGTGCCCAGGGAGCGGTCGCCAGTTCAAGGCGTGATGTTCCCAGTGTCAGCAGGAAGCAAACAAAATGCTACCCAAGGTCAGAGGTGGGTGACTTCCTTTTTTGAGGGGGAGCTGGGAGACTGCAGGGAGGGGGTGACATTCTAGCTGGCACGTACAAAGCCAGCAGTGTCTCAGCAGTGGACTCACTGACACTGCAGACCACGGGGCCTAAGTGGGCCAAGCCAGGAACACAGGATGCCCAGGGTGGGTGCAGCTCAGGTGTGTGGTGCTCAGCTGGAGAGAGGATACCCTCCCTCACTCGCTCATGCCTCCCAGTCCTGGAGAAGAGACAGCTTCTCCCTAGAACCCTCATGCCCATCCACTCAGGTTTCTCCTTCGCCTTTGCCCAACATGGGCTTGGTTACCCCCTTGCACATTTGTTCACTGGAGTCTTCAAAATGTGATCATCTAGTATTATGGGTTGAATTGTATCTCCCCAACAAAAAGATTTGTTGAAGTCCTAACCCCCTTCCAGTACCTGGGAAGGTGACTTTGTTTGGAAACGGGGTCTTTGCAGAGGTGATTGGGTTAAGATGAGGACCTTAGGGTGAGCCCAACTCCAGTGTGGCTGGAGTCCTTGTAAGAGGGAGATTGGACAGAAATAGACCTGGAAGAGCAGCCTGTGAGGACAAAGGAGAACGGAGGGTAACGCCGCCACAAGCCCAGTAACGCGAGGACTGACAACGGCCACCAGAGCCCACGAGCAAGGATTCTCCTCCCTAGGCGTCTGAGCGAGCGTGGCTCAGTCAGCACCTTGATCTTGGACTTCCAGCCTCTAGAACTATGAGTCAGGAAAGTTCTGTGGGGTTAAGCCACCCACCTGGTGGCACTTCATTGTGACAGCCTAGGAACGAATTCACCTGGCTTGTACCCCTAAGAGAATTGGACAGAGGTTCTCCTTGGTCTTTGGGGGAATCTGATGATTGAGGGACACCTTAGTTTTCTGAACTGCTGGCTGAGGTCTCTGGGATCTATGTGAAGTTTAGGGTGATCTGGTGACGGAGGACTCAGCAGGTGCAGCTGCTTCCTGATTCCTCCAGGGACTCTCTGATATGGCCGATTGGGACGCAGTTCACACTGAAACTGGGAGCCGGGCTGGAGTCACAGGGTTTTAGGCAGGGAGCCATGATCTCATGTGTTCTAACTCCTGCTCTTGATAGATGATGAGATGTCCTGCAGAAGTCATGGACCTGACCCAAGGTCACTCTGTAAGTAGCAGAATCAGAACTTCGTTCTTGAGTATCATCCCAACCTCTGAGATGGCTAGGACCTCCAGTCCTGTGGTTCTGACTTCTGGAGGTTTTCTTGGGCACAGAATTTTAACTTAAATCATTAGCCTGCATTTACTGGTGGCAGGGGGAAGGCAGAGATTTTAAAAGAGAAAAAACAAAGAGGGGAACACCTTGACCCTCAGGAAAGGGATGTAAGAGAATGATGAAGTTTACAGGACTTTAAAAAAACTCATAGATACTTAGTTTTACCATGTTTCATTGAAGAAAAAAAATCCCCCCGGTGGATGAGAAATCCCAGGTCCTGGCTTTATTCATCAACTCATCATCCCTATATATGACAGAGGGGAGAATTTATAAAATCAGCAACTGTTATGTGACCTCGGACACCACCAGGTTGTCACTTTTGACTCCCCTGTTCCTCTTCTGCAGGGTGAAATAAAGTGACTAATGTTGTTTCAATTAGATTTCAGCTTTAAGTCACAAGCGGGACCCGGGTAGGTTCATTACAGCAGGGGCAATGCCTCAACAGCATCTTGGTGGCTTTAAATCGATATCTCTTCCAAAGGTCCAGAAGAAATGTCACAGTCAAGATGCTTTGCTGGCACCCATGTCCTTTGTGCTGGGTGCCCTCGAATGTCATTTCTGTCCAGGAGACATAAAGGAGGCTCGGAGAGGGACCATTTAGCTTGGCAGCACACACTGAAAGGAAGGGGGGGTTGTTGATTTTTTGCTGTTGCTGCTATTATTGTTTCTGGGGTTCCTCCAACAAAGAGACGCCGTGTGGTTTTCAAGCATCTCTTCGTGCGAATGCTTCCTGTCACAAGTAATCAGCATCCCGCCGTTATGAGACGGCAAAAGTGGTGTGAGCAGCTTTGTGAAATTGTTGCCGCCACACGGGTGCTGGGGACCAGCTGCCCCGAGACATTGACCCTCTTGCTGTCTGTCCCCGAGTCATGTCTTGTGGCGGTCGGTGCGTTGTCCCTTTAAAAGGCTGTCACTCCACGAGGGGCCCGCTCCATCCAGTGCTGCAGAAAAGCAAGGCTAGAAGCGCAGAGGACTTTCTCGATAGTGAGTGAGTGGGATTAGTTAAACCAATATTGAAAAGCGGCTTGCACAACCCCGGGCGGCTCCAGTTACTTCTGGAAAGACATGCTCGCACGGCCAGTGTTGGCACAGATGCCACTGAAGTTGCACAACCCTTCCCGGTTATGTAATTAAGGGTCCTGTGTTTTCCTGCCCTGGTTGACATCTATTGCAACAGGGACAGAAGATCACAACAGTTGCTGGTTGTGTTTGGGAATGGCCAGGATGCCCACTCCATCGATTAAAGCACTTAGGGTCTAGTGGTTGTCAGTGACACTGCCTGCCAATGTGGATGCGAACAGTTGGGGTTTGCAGATTGTGAAGTGAGTTGCAGACATGGTTTCCTCCTCCACTGAGCGGTTTAAAGAACCGGCCTTCTGCTTGTGGCTTGCAGGACCTTTGGCCTCTGCTGTGTCCTTAGTGGGTCAGGCCGGTAGGCCTAGGCATGGACAGCACAACCAGCAGTGGGTGTCATGTCTGCTGGGAGGCAGCTCCTGTAACTCATTCAAGCCATGGCCCAGACACAAGGAGGAAACATGACACCCTACCTCAGATGGTGTTCTTGGGGCTTCAGGCCATGCCTTCATGTACCACTGTACTTGGGTGTCCCTAAGTGCTGGCTGCTGGCACCTGCGACCCGGGGCTCCTCCAAGCTCTTGCAAATGTCTACTCCGTGGTCTCCTGTGCCTCCCGGTCCTGCCCCCAGCCAATCAATTTGAGCAGACCTGGAAATCAATGGCCACCTCCCACTTCCATCTGCCCGTTCTTGGAAGGACTGACCCACAGGCACCCCTGCCCTGGTCCCAGGCACACAGGCACCACGTGCCATCCAGGCTGCATGTCATGAGGTGCGGCTATGCTGCGGCTGCTGCTGCTGCTTCATCTCCAGATACGAAGGCTCCATGTCTGTCCCTTGCAGGACTCTGGAGGGCCCTGGCTGGGACCCTCTGCACGGCTGCTGGTGCCATGTCCTGCTCTCTACAACTCTTGACAGTAGAACTGGGATATTTTACTCTGAATTCCTGGTTATGCCCAGCAGGTCCCCTCTCTACCTCTCCCCACTGTTGTGGACCTAGACCCACTGCATTCTGTTCCAGCCTTAACTGCCTCTCCTCTGGGGTGCTGCTCCCCCACCCTGCCCCCCAGCAGGCCTGCTCTTGACTCCCAAGATGCCGTGCAGCCAACGGGCCACACTCATGTCTTCTTTGACGATGCAGGAATCACTTGTTCCAAATATTTTCTACGAAGTGAGTTCTGATCACAAAGCATGTGTGTAACTGATTTTTTCTTTATACTCTTCTTGTTTTTTACCCAAGTTTTCTGTGATGAATATGTTTTTTCATTGGAAAGAAAAAAATTTTGAGTCGAGCTCTCACTCTGTCACCCAGGCCGGAGTACAGTGGCATGATTATGGCTCACTGCAGCCTCAAACTCCTGGGCTCAGGCGATCTTCCCACCTCAGCCCCTCCTGAGTAGCTGGGACTACAGGCATGCACCACCATGTCTGGCTAATTTTTTATTTTCTGTAGAGGCGAGGTTTTGCTATCTTTCCTAGGTTGGTCTTGACCTCCTGGACTCCAGCAATCCTTCTACCTCGACCTTCCAAAGTGTTGAGATTACAGGTGTGAGCTACTTTGCCCAGCCAGAAAGACATTTTTTTTTTTTTTTTTTTTTT
>NW_007232065.1:288484-326027 GCF_000164805.1 Carlito syrichta
GAACCCGCGGGCTCAGGCAGTCCACTCACCTCAGCCTCCCAAAGCGCGAGATTACAGGCTGAGCCACTGAGCCCGGCGAAAGACATATTTTAAAAGGACAGTTTGGGGCCTGGCACGGTAGCTCATGTCTATAATCCTAGCATTTGGGGAGGCTGAGGAAGGAGGATTGCTTGAGCTTAGGTGTTTGAGGCAGCTGTGAGCCATGATCATGCCACTGCACTACAGCCTGGGCAACACAGACTCAGATACCTATCTATCTATCTACCTATCTACCTACCTATCTATCTATCTATTTATCTGCTCTGACTCAGATAGACAGACAACAGTTTGAAACAAAGAAAATAAAGCCAGGTCATCTTTTTTGTTCAATAGAACAACAGCAAAATCACTCCAGATAAACCAATGCAAAAAAAAAAAAAAGCAGATGCACACATGCTTATCAGGTGATAAATGGCCTGTCACCGGTGAGAGGGGCGGGACGATATCATTCTCATCAACCCCCAGTCCTGGTGTGTTGGCAGAGTCGCTGGGTATGTGCTGCCGCATTCGATGCCAAGGGGACTTATTACAGAGTTGCTGTGAGGCTCAAGGGAGAAAATGGATGTGGTAGGACCTTATATGTGGAAGCTGTGATCTTCAGCAAGAAGCACAGAACTTCCGTCTACATTGGGAGACAGACAGAATGCCTTAAGGATGACTGGACACTTGAACGTGAAGGAAGGCATGGCCTCTGCTGTGGGAGGGCTTACGTTCACCTGTTCATTTAGCAGATGGTACTTGGACCTGCCCTGCACCTCACGCAGTTCTCAATTCTTGGAATTCATCAGTGAAGGACACTTGTGGAACCTTGTGAAGGAGACAGGCAAGAAACAATAGATATAATAAACAACTCTCCTGCTTGTCATCCCAGCACTTTGGGGGGCTGAGGCAGGAGGATTGCTTGAGCCCGGAGTTCCAGATCAGTCTAGGCAATATAGTCAAAAAGTCAAAAAAATTAGCTGGGCATGGTGATATGTGCCTGTAGTACCAGCTCCTTGGGAGGCTGAGACCGGAGAATCGCCTGATCCCAGGAGGTCGAGGCTATGGTGAGCCATGATGGTGTCAGTGCACTCCAGCCTGGGTGACAGAGTAAGATCCTGACTCAAAAAATAAATAAGTAATAATAAGTAGTTGTCAAAATAATAACAACAGTGTCCAACACTTAAATAGTGCCCACTTAGTACCAGACATGAGTCTAAGCCCTTTATGCATATTTAATCCCATGCACCCTATAACATAGATAAAAATCAGCAACCCACTTGGGTTGTTGGGGAGCTGGAGTGCCTTGCCCATGTCACATGGCTTGGGGCTGGGATTTCATCTCAGACAGCCCAGCCTTCCTCGTGGCGGATAATAGGTGGAGGACAGGAGGTGATGAGACCACAGGGTGAGGGGGACTGTCCACCCAGCAGATGCCTGCGTGTTCTGTGCCCAGATCCCTGGGAGACAGAAGTGACAGGGGCGTTATCCCTCTGCAGGGGCTCATGGTCCTCGTGGGTGCACAGGCAGAGGTGTCTACAGGCATATCAGCAACCCTGTGATGACATGGCAGGGTGTGTCTTCCTGCTTGGTCTCCAGGGAGGTGCCATATTGAAAAAGCATTGGCTTCAGTGATGCTGTGGCCTTGGACCAGGGAATCTGTGGCGTCCAGGGCCTTACCTTTTCCCAAAAACTGTTGATTGATGGTGTCACCCCCCATGCTCACCACAGAGCTTCGGGGCAAAAGGCCAACCAAACCGTTGCTCCTTTGTTGAGAGCCTGTGCCTACCCACTAGGGCTTTCACCATCTTACCTGGTTTCTCTACCTGCCCCGTAGGACCGGTTCGGCTCTGCTCACGTCCTTCTAGTGGCCAGGGCCCATGCTGCATTGCTCATTTGTGCTCTCTTGGGAATCATTTCCTGTCACCTCATGGACCTCGGTGAGACTCACAGAGGGACAGCCCTCTGCATCTCGCTGCCTATACTCAGCCCCACCCAGTCTCCACCCAAGACTGGCAGAGGGTCAAAGAAACTGGTGGACATGGACATGAATTTTCTGCAAGGAGGGGCCAGGTGTGCTGAGTTTCTGCTCAAACAGCAACACACTTCCAGAATCCATCTAATGCCTGCAACCAGGGTGTCATCCTAGCGTGTCCTGTGGGAAGGCAAGTTCCTACTATCTTGGCAGACTTTGTATTTTCTGTCCATTAGTGATCCCACAGCTACCTGGACAGGAGGGTGCTGGTCTGCTGAGCTGCTTTAATCCCCTAGCCAGATTGGCAAGAGTTCAGTAAAGACTTTTGTGCAGTTGGGTTGGGGGTGTGTCTGTGTGGGTATATGTGTGATGTCTGTTTCTCTGCAATCTCAACTGACTCTGAATTGTCTTTGGTGTTGCCTGATATTCTCATGATGAGGATTGTCATGAGGGACACTCTGACCAGTATTAGTCCCTGCAGCTACCACTCTGACCACTTTTCCCTTAGACACAAGTACAGAAGAGTGGCTGTCCCCCCTAACATCTGTCATCTGTTCCCTTCACTGCAACCTCAACCTCCTGGGCTCAGATGATCCTTCCAACTCAGCCTCCTGAGTAACTGGGACTACAGGTGCACACCACCACGCCGGGCTAATTTTTCTTATTTTTTTGTAGAGACGAGGTCTTGTTATGTTGCCCAGGGTGGTGTCAAACTCCTGGGCTCAAGTGATCCTCCCACCTCAGCCTCCCAAATTGCTGGGATTACACGTGAGCCATCACGCCAGGCCAACTGAGCTTTGCTAATGAGAGATACCCTGTTTTTGTCCTATCATCAAAGGACATCATCACTGTATTTGTTTTCTTTGTTGTGTAACAGTTACCATCAACAGTTAGTGGCTAGGAACAGCGTGCTTTAACAATCTCAGTTTCTGTGGACCAGGAGGCGGGGCACAACTTAGCAGGGGCCTCTGTGCAGGGTCTCTGCAGGTTGCAGAGGAGGGTCGGTGGGCTGCATTCCTCCTGGAACTTAGTCCTCTTTGACATTCATAAAGTTGTCGACCAATTCAATTCCCTGCAGGTGACAGGACTGAGGCTGTTGTTTCCTTAAATTATTATTGAATGCTGTGTAACTAAAAAAGATACATGCTCAGGGTGGGGCTTCAAAGCACTTGGGGCAGAAAAGATTATCCTGATATTTACTCTTCAAAATTAATTTTTAGAGTAACCTATAATGGTGCCTAAATCTAAAATTGCACTTCTCCTTGGGCTTTTAACTGTTCACAGATCACATTATTTTACGTATAAGCCTGGCAATTTTTAACTGTCACTTTTAAGGGGATCTTTGATTAATGTTTGGTCTGATTTGCAGACTTCGTTCATTAAACTCCTTGACACATTTTAAAGAAATGTTTGCTTGCTGAAGTGGTGTAGCTACCAGAACATTTAAAAATTATTCTTCATTAAGTGTTATGGGCCACACTGTGGCTGTCAGCTGGGGGCTGTCTCAGCTGCTGGAATGCCTGCCCCATGGACCCTCTGATGGTCTCAGGGATATGGGAACACCCCCGTTCCAGTCTGCTCAGATGGAGCTTTCCACGATGTGAGCCTTCCACTATCCTGGGAGGGACTATTCATCATCTGTGCCAGATACAATTACTGGAAGACAGTCACAGGGCCCATCTGCACTCGAGGGGAGGGAAGTTACACAAGGTCCTGGCTCACTGGGGTCACCTTAGTGTCTGCCTGCCACAATCACCCCTGCAAGTCTAGAACCACCATGTAGGACCTTTGAAAACAGGACGACGGGTGTGGTGCACACATTTCGTTAGTTACATCCGCAGGAAGAAACTTGACATGACTGAATGGAGCAAATGGATCCATCTTTTTTTTTTTTTTTTTTTGAGTCGGAGTCTCACTCCGTAGCCCAGGATGGAACGCAGTGGCATGATCATGGCTACCACAGCCTCGACCTCCTGGGCTCAGGCAATCCTCCCTCCTCAGCCTCTTGAGTGTAACTGGAACTACGGGTATATGCCACCACACCCAACTCATTTTTAATTTTTTGTTTTTTTTTTTTGTAGAGACAAGGTCTTGCTATGTTGCCCAGGCTGGTCTCGAACTGCTGGGCTCAAGTGATCCTCCCACCTCGGCTTCCCAAAGTGCTGAGATGATAGGCATGAGCCAGCATGCCTGGCTGATCAGTCTTATTTAGCTGCGTAAGTGCCGTGAAGGGAGTCCCATAAAGTATTAAGTAAGAGAAAAGAGCTTTTTCTAGGCTATTGGAAGCAAACCTGCACCAACATGTGTCACAATGGATGACGACACTGCAACCGCGTTACCTCCTGCCTTTGTAACATGGAAGTTCATGGTTTGAACAATGGGAGTCAGCCAGACCCCGGAAGAGTTGACAACGCCTCCCTCGTGGAGGAATGTCAGCATGTGAGCGTAGATCATGCTTGTTCTACCTGGACTCCAATTCAGGGTGTATAAAAAGTCTGACATGGAGTGTGCTGGTCTGTGTAGTATATAATGGCCTATTCCCAGAGTTGTCTTCTCCTCCCAGCTCTGTCTACTTGGTGTGGCCATTTGCTGGGGCCACCATACCAAGGCACCACGCACTGAGGGGCTTAAATGGCAGAAAACATTGTCTCACGGTTCTGGAGGTCAGAGGTCTGACATCACAGCCACAGGCAGGGCCCTGCTCTCTCTGAAGGCCCCAGGGAAGGGTCTTTTCCAGGCCTCTCTCTGAGCTTCTGGAGGTTTTTTGGTGGCAGCAGAACTGCAGTCTGCAAGTGTTTGTGTCCAAGTCCAGTTTTCCCTTTTTGTAAGGACACTCATCTTAGCATAGGAGCCATTCTTCAGCACAGCCATCTTAACTATTTATGTGTGCAGCGGGACCCTATCTCCAAATAGGGTCAGGTTCTGAAGTACTGCTTAGGACTCCACATATTGGGGGGGGGTGGGACACAGTTTAACCCCCCTAACACTTAATGAAGAATCATTGAAAATTTTCCTGGTAGTCATACTACTCTAGCAAGTAAACTCAAAGGTGGATGGGTGGTCAAAAACTGCTGGCACTTTGGGTGGCTGAGGTAGGAGGATCACTTGAGCACAGGAGTTCAAGACCAGCCTGGGCAAACACAGCAAGACCCATCTCTACAAAAAAGTAAAAAATTGACCAGGCATGATGGCATGCTCCTGTAGTCCCAGCTACTTGAGAGACAGAGGCAGAAGGATCGCCTGAGTCCAGCAGGTAGCTGTGATCGTGCTACTGCACTCCAGCCTGGGTGACAGAGTGAGACCCTGACTCGATCGATAAATAAATAAATAAATAAATAAGACAACTAGCTTTTTCTCCCTCCTACAACCCCCATCACTTAGGAATGTACTGTTTTTCTCACCAGAATGGCTTCCTTGCCATTTGGACTTAATTTGAGAAGAAAAGCTGCTCTCGTTCTGCTGCTCAAAGCAGCCAGTCCTAAACCTGTTTCTGCTGGAAGACGTGTCCAGAGGCCAACTATCTGGTCAGACTCACCTATAAGGTGGGTGGGGTGGAGAGCCCAGGGCCAAAGGGAACAAGATGTTACAGCCTTCATGAGGTAAGCTCCTTAAGAGAGCCTGTCGGACCCTCACTCACATCCTGCTAACCTTCGCACATAATTCTAACAGACTTCTAAAAGCTGAATTTCCAGTTAAGAGGAGAGAAGATGCAGGAATCTATGTTTAAGGCAGCAGGTGAGGGCAAGTGCTGGGAGGAGGGAACAACTCACCTTGAGAAGCAAATTCCACGACTGGTGTGGTGGCTCACACCTCCTAATCCCAGCTACTCAGGAGGCTGAGGCAGGAGGATCACTTGAACCCAGGAGTTGGAGGCTGCAGTGAGTCATGATCATGCACTGCCCTCTAGTCTGGGCGACAGAGTAAGTGAGACCCCATCTCTTTAAAAAAAATTTTTTTTTACTTGAATTATGGTGTCTTTGTTAATACCCATCCTCTGAATTCCTGTAGCACTTTGTGCCTTCCTTAGTCACTCATTACCTGTTTGTAATGCAGAAGTTATTATCTAGTACGTATTTTAACCTCCCCTACCTGATTATCTTTTTTTTTTTTTGAGTTGGAGTCTCACTCTGTCACCCAGACTGGAGTGCAGTGGCCGCTCCCGGCCACCGCAGCCTCGACCTGCTAGGCTCCGGCGATCCTTCCACCTCAGCCTTCCGAGTAGCCGGAATTACAGGCGCGTGCTACCATGCCCGGCTGATTTTTTGATTTATCGTAGAGATGAGGTCTCGCTGCCCAGGCGGGTCTCGAATCTTAACATCTGAATATAACCATTTCCTAACACAATACTGGGCTCATTGTGGGTGTGTCCATAAATTAGGATTGAAGACCGACTAGCTAAAAAGGATAATGTCATATGGCAGGGTGGGGTTCCAAATCGTTTGAGGCAGAAAAGATTTACTATGGTATTTACTTTTTAAATTAATTTTTATGAAAGTTACAAAATCTAAAACCATGTCTCCCCTTAGATTTTTAAGAGCCGTTCAAAGATCTCATTATTTTATTTAAAAGCCTGGCAGTTTCTAAGCATCACTTTTAAGGGGGCCTTTTATTAATGCTTGGTCTGACTTGCAAACTTAATTAAACTCCTTTAAATATTTTTAACTACTTTGTAAAAGAAATCGAACATACTAAATTTATAAGTATTCAATTGCCTGACTCCAACAAGCAACCCAGAGCACTAAAGCAATTCCTGTAAGTCTAATTAAGCTTATAAGTAGGTTATACCTTATGGTTTTTTTAGGTTTCTTATATTGTATATGACCTTCATGAGATTTCTACTTCAAATCAGAATCTAAGTCTGTTAATTTCATCATGTTTCAAGGTTGGTCTGTAATTCTTATAGGCTGATTCTCTTAATTGTAACAAAGATTTAAAACACCAGATCTGCAGTGATTTCTTATTTAAAAAATTAGTTCTACAGATCTGATTTTCTTAAGCATTTCTCTGCTTTATTCTGGCTACTTTGATCATGCTGCTGCACTCCAGCCTGGGCAACAGAGCAAGACCCTGTCTCCAAATAAATAAAAATAAAAGCATGAGCCCAAATGGTTTCTATCCTACAGAAACACTAAAGGCAAATGCCTTCTTTCAGATACTCTAAGGAGGTCTTTTGCCCTCAAATAATAAATTCTAAAAATACAATTGTTTATGTTTTCTTTTTTAAAAAGGAAGGAGGGGAAAGCACAGAAAATGTCGCTTCTTCCATTAAATCATCCGTGTTGTCTGGATGGTTCTGGATATGGCCTTCCTGGGTGTCTCCGTGTGTGTTGGTGGGAATCCCTCTTGTGAGGTCCGTGGCGTCTCAGTGACCCAAGGGTGTCAGTCCATGCTCCGTGGAGTATCTGTGCTCCCTACCTGGCTGAGCCCCTTTTTACAGGCATTTCCCAAACAAGGCCACAACCTCGAGAGGCCGGTTCCACGCAGCCCGCATTCCTTGGCGTCAAGGTAGACAGGATTTTTCCGTCCACTTGCAGAAGTCTGTGTCCCCTTTGGCTGTCATGAGACTGGGATTTACAGTTTCAAAAATCTTAATATATGTAGATGTCTGTCCATTAGATTTCCAAGACCTTGAAACTTTATAGTTTTAAGAACTTTGGGAGACTGAGGCAGGAAGATCACTTGAGGCCAAGAATTTGAAAGACCAGCCTGGGCAACATAGTGAGACCTCATCTCCATAAAAAAAAAAATTAAACATTTAGCCAGGCATGGTGGCAGTCATGGGATCCCGCATGGTGTTCCTATCTTTCCTGTCTTCTGGACCCAGGCAGCACTGACAGATGCTAACAGGGGCCAGTCTACCCCAAGCTTCCACTGACTCTGAACAGAGACCCCAACTCCCCCCAGCAGGTTGATTCCAGCCACCTCCCAGGTGAGGACCCATGAGTCACGGGAGAGCCCATGAGCCACGGCAGTGCCAAGCAGTGGGTTCCCATGGCGACAACCTAGTCCCCGAGAGAGGACCTTGTAGGCCGGGACGGTCGTGTATATGACTTTTTAATTTTGTTAAAATATTTAAAGTGAAAAAAATAGATCTTTCAAAAGGCCATGCTTCATGCCTGGGAACATTTCCTTAAAGGGGACACCGTCTTTCCCAGCCACGTCGCCAAGAGAGTCCTGGCAGCACGCGACAGACATTTGCAAAAGGCTGACAAGGGCTTTTGATCTGAGGAGGAAGTTAGAAGAAGCCAGTCCTTTCTAACTGTGCTGAAGAAAAACCGGAATAATACAGTTTGGTTATCCCTTGTTTGTTATGAAACATTAAGAGGTTTGCAAGGCTTTCTGGCTTTTGCTTCCTGTGTCTTAAAGGTTCTATATAATAGGGATGGTGCCTAACACGCACGACATGATAACAGACTTTAAATGAGAGAAGGTGGCTTTTAAGAAGAGGGTGGCATTTCCTTTTCTGCCGTGGTGAGATGTGACACAGCGCTTTGTGGTGTGCAAAATGTTATGGGTTGTCATAGCAGTAGGACAGCATCCCAAGCAAAGACAGAGACACTGCCCAAGTGTCTTTTCGCTGGAAAGAACCACAGTTATAAGAAAGCCATCACTGTCGCCACCTTTTTTACTGTCCAGTAATGAAATCCACACCGCATTGGGCAGTAATTCCAAGTGGCCCTGACACCACACTGGACCTTGTGTCACACACAGGCATCTGCCTGGGTTTGAGGGTTTTGTGCCTGTTCCTTCTGCCACTTGTCGGTATAAAAATAGGTTATGCTTTTAATGTCTCCCTGAACTTGGGTTCAGGCCCTGGCCCAAATCCAGATGCCGTGGGGTGTGAGCACCTTCTCCGCAGAGCCCTACCATGAATTTCCCTGTGTCACCTTGGTGTCAAGGTCACTTCCCCTCAGCAGTCTCTCGGCCATCATGTTAGACCCTGAGCCCTTGGGGTAGACTAACCTGACCTGAAGCTAATATTGGCTCCCTGATGGCTCTGGGCAGGCTTTTCTGAGCTTCCAGTGTGCCTGTGTCCTCTTTCCAAGTGCAGACTTGGGTACACTCAGGAAGGACTTGGATGGGACCCCTGGCGGGCAGTTGCCTGGGCAGGTTCATGCCCAAGGGCTTCTGGGGCAAGGCCAGGAGTGCCCCTTGGGTCTCAGCAGTGTCTTTCCCACCATTATGACTGTATCTCTACTCCTGACCATCCTGCCCACAGACACGTTCTTGAGCCAGCAAAGCACAGGGTGGGGAAGGGAGAGACGTGTGTATCTACACAGCCTAGAAGGGCCCATCACACCACCTGCACACACCTTGCATTGTGGGTCCTGAAGATGGTGGTGTTTTCGTTTTGTTGTTTAGATGTGATGGTGACAAGCACTCCTGAGCATGTTAGTGCCGGGGACACTCCTGCATGTACCAGTTCATTTAACTCTCACCACAGCCCATTTTACAGATAAGGAAACTGGAGCCCGGAGTGGTTAAGTATCTTATTTATTTATTTATTTATTTATTTATTTTTGAGTCAGGGTCTCACCCTGTCACCCAGGCTGGCACACAGTGGTGCGATCACAGTTCACTGCAGCCTCAACCTCCTGTGCTCAGGCAATCCTTCTACCTCAGCCTCCCAAGTAGCTGGGACTATAGGTGTGCACCACCACACGCAGCTGATTTTTTAAGACAATTTTTATAGAGATGAGGTCTCACTATGTGGCCCAGGCTGATCTTGAACTCAAGCGATCCTCCTGCCTTGGGCCCCTGACAGTGCCGGGATTACAGGTGTGAGCCACCACACTGAGCCAAGTATCCTGACTAAGGTCACACAACTGGTAAGTACCAGTGTTGAGATGTGAACCTGCACCACCTGGTTACAGAGTCTGGGTCCCCAGCTGCTCTGCCACCTGCCTGAATTGGAACCAAGGGAGGCCTCTCCTGGGAGAGCTGCTGGGGATTAAGGATGTCAGAGGAAGAAGAGCAATCCAATGAGAAGAGGAGTAGGGAAGAACCGTGAAGCCAGATGGGAGGGCCTTGCTTGCAAAACTGAACAAAGCAAGCAACGCCTTCTGCTCATCAGTTGATATCAACGTGGAGTGAGGCATCATTATAGTAAAAAAACAGTCAACCTCAAACCGACATTAGTCCTGTGAGTGGCCCAAGTTCCGCCTCAGCCCTCTCTGTTCCAGCTTCTTGGCTGTCTTGCCCACTGTCCTCTCAGCAGCACTACCTCCCAGCAATCTCAGGGTGTCCAGCCAACGCAAGTCCTGATGACAACTGTCGTGGCAGCTAACACTCACTGACAATGTTAGGTAGACGATGCACCAGGCGTTGTTCAAAGGGCCTTGCGTGTGTCAACTTGTTTGTAAGGGAGAGAGGTGCCATGATCACATGTCCCAGGGGAGGGAACTGAGGCACAGTGAGATGAACTCAACTTGCTCCAGGCCATCCTCCCTGTGCATGGCAAGGAGAGCAGCCATCTTTCTTCAGATACTTGGTGAGTGCTTGCTGCATGCGGTCCACTGCTCCCGGCCCACGGGGCACGGTGACGAGCAGACAGACACAACCCCACCCTCACAGGGTGGCGTCACAGGAGTGTGTGTACGTGCGTGTGTGCACACCATAGCCTCTGAGCATCCTCAGTGGCACCAACCAAGCTTTAAAGAGAGAAGGAATTTCCTAAGGAAGAAGGGAGTTTCCAAAGATGTAGAATCCAGAATAACAGGATGTGTTAGATGGAAGAAGAAATGAACTTGGCTTCTGGAAGACCTTGGAGCTCAGTGAACATCTTAGCAGGTGCTGAGTGGGAGCAGATGTGTGTAGAAACAAAGTCTTCTAATAACATGAAACCTAGACATGGGGTCCCCAGGGGTGATGGTTCAGTCTGAGTCTCTGAGGTACGTTCCCATGTGTACACAGTGGACACATGCAGAGAGACTCACTGTAGTGTCCTTTGTAAAAGCCAATAATTGGAAGCAACCTGTGAGTGTTCATGACCAGAGAAATGCTGAAGTAGATTGAGTTCTCTGTCCTGTGCAGCTGCGAAAAGGCATGTGCCTGCCCTTCTGGTCCCAGAGGAATAGAGGCCAGAACTACTGTTGAGTGAAAAAAGTGAGTTGAATAACAGTGTGTGTCTTCATAGGTGTACAACACAGACTCAGCAGCATGATACAATTGTAAAAGACACTTGTCTGCCTGGAAACAGCTTGAACGGGCACCCGCCCCCCGCACCCCCAAGCCTGAAGGTGAAGTTGCCTTTACAGAAAGAGCAAGGAGTGGATGATCTTTTTGAAAGCAGCTTAATTTTTAAAATAAGCAACTCTGCCAGGTGTGGTGGCTCACACCTGTAATCCCAGCACTTTGGGAGGGCAAGATGAGAGGATCATTTGAGCCTAGGAATTAAACACCTCATCATAGCGAGACCTCATCTCTCCAAAAATTTTTTTAAAAATTTAACCAGCCACGGTGACGCATGCCTGTAGTCCCAACTACTCCAGAGGCTGAACTGGAAGGACTGCCCAAGCCCAGAAGGTTGAGGCTGCAGTGAACTGTGATTGTGCCAGAGTGAGACCTGGACTTAAAAATAAATACCTAAATAAGCAATTAATATGCAAATGTATTCTTATATAATCTTATAGTTAGTTAAAAACCACATGATTAAAAAAGTAAGTTCCTTAAAAGGTTCTTTTTTTCCTTAAAAACGGCCAGCCCGTTGACTTACCCTCTCGTACCCATTGAATTGGTTAAAAGGTGAATCTGAGACCTGTCAAGGCTCCAGGTCCCCGAGCCTCACCCAGACACCCCAGTAATGCACAGAGAGTGAGCATGGAGGGGAGGGGAGGGCAGGGGGGAGTCAAGGGCTTGTGTCGTCAAGGAGATCCCATGACCTGTACAAATGTCAGTGAGTTACACAGGGTTCTGCTGAGTGAGTTGTGTTTTTCAAAGACTCTGACTTCTTTTTTTTTTTAATCAGTATTTTTTATTATGGTTTTGTGGGGTACAGTTAAGGGTTAGGTGTACAATTACGTTTCATTCAGGCACCCTGTTGATAAGAGGTGTTTTCCCATCCCCCGACAGATATTTGCTACTGTTACTCCCATCCCACGCCCCCATAGTTTCCTAGTATCGTCAGTCATTTTCTTATAGTATTACATTCTAATGGTGTTGGTGTTCCAGTCAGGGAATCCCATGTTGGGAAGGGGCCAATGGGGACGCAGGTGTTAGGCTCCTTGTGCCTGAGTGCATCGGCCCCTCCCCTCGCCAGCCACCAGGGAGCCGCAGGGTCCAGGGACCCACAGCAGAAGTGGGGAGGTTCCCGCACAGGGAGGGCAGCAGGCCTCCGCTTCAGAGCTCAGAGGCCAACTTGGCCCTTCTCCTTTGGGAGCTTGTCAGGACTGATGGGTGAGCATGGGAGGCTGCCATTTCCGAGTACCAAACCATTTTTAAATATACATATATAATTCTTTTTGAGTCAGGGTCTCTGTCACCCAGGCTGGAATGCAATGACATGATCACGACTCACCATAGCTTCGTTTCCTGGGCTCAGGCGAACCACCTGCCTCAACCTCCCAAGTATCTGGGACTACAGGTGCCCACCATCACACCAGCTAATTTTTGGATGTTTTGTAGAGATGAGATCTCGCTCTATTGCCCAGGCTGGTCTCGAACTCCTGGGCTCAAGGAATCCTCCCTCCTCGGCCTCCCACAGTGCCGGGATTCCAGGTATGAGCCACTGCAACTGGCCTAAATATATTTTTTAGTCTTACTTATGTTAACTTTAACTTTCTGCCACCACCCTACGAACTAGGGTGCATGGTCTGTTTGGGAGAGGAAGCTGAGACTCAGAGAAGTGAAATGACACAGAAACTGAGGAGTGCCTGAGAACCCAGGTGCATTTGGCTCTAGGAGTCTTGAGCCTGGGGCTCTTCTTCCTAGCAGTTAGGCCAGGGTGAGGGGGTCCAAGAACACTGGAAACCCTTGAGTTCTCACACTCTTCCCTTCTCCTTTCTTTAGTAGCTTCCAGATTGACACATCTTGGTTGCTCAGATTCTCATAAAAGATGAATCGGGAAGTTCAGAATCCAAAAGGCCCAGGTCCTGGCTGGGGAAGGGTCAGACACCAGGAAGAATGGGTGTCAGTTCAATACTCCTTGCACTCCAGAAGCGCCTGGCTTGATTGTGGGTGACAAAGATTGAGAATCAGATAGTCCTGGGAGGTTCTGGTGAGGGCACCACACAGCATGGGACAGTGAGGACTGGGGGCTGTGGAAACCAGCTTTTCATTCGGGACTGGGTAGATGGGGAAGGGATTCCAGATGGGTGGCAGTGTGAGTACAGCTGTCCTGGGCAACCGAGGCTGGCAAAGGTCAGGGAGAGCCTGGCCGGGAGCATTGGGTGCCATGAGGACTGCAAGCTGGCCATCTTAAAGGACGGGGAAGAGCTGGTGGAGGCTTAGAAGGAAAGGGAGGCCAGAGTCTAGTACCAGGAGGAAAGATTAGCAGGGCGAGAGCTCAAGGCAGAGGTTCTGGTACCAGATATTAAGCATCTTGTAATCAGGGCCTTGGATGCACACTGGGCTTGGTGATTCACACCTGGAATTCCAGTACTTTGGGAGGCCAAGGCAGGGGATCACTTAAGCCCAGGAGTTCAAGACCAGCTTGGGCAACATAGTGAGACCTGTCTCTACCAGAAAGTAGAAAGACATAGCTGGACGTGGTGGTGTGTGCCTGTAGTCCCAGTACTCAGAAGGCTGAAGCAGAAAGACTGTCTGAGCCCAGCAGGTCGAGGTTGTGGTGAGCTGTGACCGTGCCACTATACTCTATCCTGGGTGACAGAGACCCCAACTCAGAAAAAAAAAAATGCCTCTGTGACGATTGTGTTATAAGCACCTCCACCTCCCTTCCCCCTTCTCCCACCTCCCTTCCCCCTTCTCCCTCCTCCCTCCTCCCTCCTCCCCTGCCCTGACACTCCCGCTCTGACCTCTCCCTTGCAGATGATTCTGCCTTGGGGACAGTGTGGGTTTTTGTGTCTGTTTTAACTTTTTAATCAAGCTCAGATGATGGAAAGTTCATCCCAACCAGGGCTCGAGAACTATTCCCGATGCCCGCCCTCCCCCACACCAGTGAGTCTGTCCACAGGGGTCCTCTGTGAACACTTGCTCACCAACTTCCATCTCAAGGAAAGGCACCACCCTAGTGCCTGTGCCCCAGGGGAGGGGCACCTGTTTTCCCAAGTCTCCACTCTGCTTTTTGACCACGATGCCCCACTTCCAACTTGGGATGCAACTGACAGGCATGCCCTTGAGTGACTCTTAGCAAGTCACTGACCTTGATCCAGGGGTTGCTGGTGGTGGTATTTTCTTAAGGAAATGCCAGTCTCTCTTCAAGGTGAGATGAAGAGTTTTAGAGTTTTTGTTATCCCATGGGCATCTGCCCAGCTGTTAAAGTTTGAGACATGAGACAGCAAGTCATCAGACTTTTTCCGCTGTCTCCCTGCCACCGCCACCCCCCTAGCCTCCCCACCCCCACCAGACGCAGGAATGTCCCTATGGGTATCTTGGTTCAGCACATTCTCTTGATGACCCCATGGCCGAAACGGCACAGAAAAGCCACTTTTCTTCTGCATGTAGTGTGACAGGAACACAGAACTGGAGATGTGCCCTGTGAAAAACAGAACGAGGCCTTCAGAAACAGCAGGCTTTAACTTTTTGTTCTAAAGGCTGCAAGTTTTTCTGCCACTTTCACTAGGTCCTCGTCCAAGAAACTTTTCCCACCTTATTTAAATGGGTAGACTTCTTTGTGGTCAGATGCCTTCTGCCTCAGGGGTATAAAATTAATTTAGAAATGACATTTTAAGTAGTGAAAGCCTTTTCTACATTGATGTGAAAATTGTTTTGCTTTGAAAATCAAAATCAAACATGAAACAGTATGTATCTCCATAAAGAAGTCAGAAATCTTGCTGGGATATTACTCTGGCTTTCTGCCAAAGAAAAAATTCTCTATTTATTCTCCTAACTCTGAAGAAATGAAGCAAAAAAGATATTTGAGGAAGGAGGAGGAGATCGTGATTGTTTTATTATGACTTGAAGCCAGATTTGCAAAGCAGCACTTTTTAAAACAAAAAAATCCCTCTAACCCAGACAAGAAAAATTGGGCTCTTTCCCCAAATAGAATCTCTAAACTGTACCTAATGAAAGCTTGAATAACGAGCTTGGGTTTTGAAAGCTAGAAGAACCTGCCCATTGCTGACAGCAGTTAATTACATAATCAGTGGACCCATCCTGTTCTTGTCTGGCTTAGACGCCTTGCAAAATAACTTTCCAGGGAACACCCTGCACTAGCCTCATGCACCCACTCCCTTTTTTTGTCAACGTCTGATGCTAAACCTTTTAATTCTCCTGCTTTTTTAAAGCACTTGGCTCACCTCACCTTACAGGATCACGGTTTTACAGTCAGAAGCAGTGTCTGGCTCTAAGATAAGGATCAGAAAGTGGAATTGTGTTACTCCCAGGGAGCTGAGTGTAGCCTGGGGTTTTTTTTTTTTTTTCCTTTTAAGAAAATACTCTGCTGAGAAGGTGTTCACATTACTTGAGTTGGGCTGAGAACAAAACCCATCCGACGAAATGTAGAAAACATCAGTGAAAGGAAGCTTGGGCCAGCATGTGGCCCCCTCCATGTCCTTCCATATCCCTAACTGAAGACTGTCACCAGCATGACTTACAAAAGCTGCTGCTGGCTTCCTCCTTGTGCCCAGAACAAACAAAGGAGGCAGGTCCCTACTTGGTGCAGGGCAGGAGGCCCAGCCCTTTGCTTGCTGAGTTGTGGGGTAGCAGAGATTCACCAAACAAGAAGGCCTCCTTCTCTCCAGCCAGAAAAGTGCAGCATTAATCCCTCCACAGGGATGACAGGACCTGGTCTCTGCAAGGACTCACAGGAGCTCATCCTCGCTCGGTAGCTGAGGGGGCCCAGTAGGACTGAGCTCGCTTCTGGGGTGGTGGAACCAACGTTGGCAATTCCACCAAGCCCCTTATCATACAGATAAGGAAACTCCCTTGTTTAGGGCACAAGGAAACAGAGGCCATTCCTGCTCAGGAACCCATTGAGACTGGTTGGCAGATAATAAAAAATAAAATATATCCTCAGAGTTGGGAGAGAGCACACTGATTTTTTTGTTAATCTTGGAGAATTTTCTAACTTCATCTAGAGCATTTTGATACCTTTTTTTTTTTGAGTTGGAGTCTTACTCTTTGCCCAGGCTGGAGTGCAGAGGCACGATCATGGCTCACCACAACCTCGACTTCTTGGGCTCAGGTAATCCTTCTGCCTCAGCCTCCAGAGTAGCTGGGACTACAGGCATACACCAACATGCCCAGCTAATTTTTGTTTTGTTTTGTTTTTGTTCTTGTGTAGATGAGGTCTCACTATGTTGCCCAGGCTGGTCTTGAACTCCTAGGCTCAAGCAATCTTCCCACCTCAGCCTCCCAAAGTGCATAAGGTGTAAGCTACCACTCCCAGCTCTACCAAGGACCTTTTAGGAAAAGGTTATTCTTAGAAACTTTGTAACTGTCATTAAATTTTGTCAAAGACCTTGCTCCCTACACTTCTCTTGTTCTCAGAGGCAGGCACGTCACTGGCAGGTGTGCTTGTACTAGAAACCAGAGCTGTGTGTGCCACACCTCTTTTTGCCTTTGCTGCTAGGAAGCTCAAAGCTGGGTTTTGAATCAATCGTTATCATTTGCTTAACCATTACAGATGCCCCTCTCTCCCTTTTCTTCCCACATTGCTACTTTTTTTTTTTTAAATCCTAAACTAAGGACTGCTGATACTGTCATTTCTTGTGCTGTTATCTTATAAATCACCTCCCTTCTTTTGGGGGAGAAAAGTATGATACAGAGATAAATAAAATGTAAAAATTCATTTTAGGCAAGGTATTGTTCTGAGTATATGACTCTTCCAGATCACCTACATGGAAAATACTGAAGAGAAATAATAAATAAGGCCCCTTTTAAGATTGCCACCCGGAGGAAACTTGACAACTGTGTTTATAAAAGAAAGCATGTAGTAACCCAAATCGAGTTGTATCTGCTCAAGGGCATACCTAATAATTTATTAAGCTACTGCTTCTTCTAAGTGTTATATTCACTTTAACAGTAGCAAAGATAATACTACTATGCACAGTGTTGCCATTTGGGTCTTTACTTAGTGACCTTTCTCAGGGATCTTGCAAGATGTAAAAACTAATTCTTTTAGGGGAACAAGTACACTAAAAAGTAGCATAGGCTGGATGTGGTGGCTCATGCCTGTCATCCCAGCACTTTGGGAGATAGAGGAGAGACGATCACCTGAGCCCAGGAGTTCAAGACCAGCCTGGGCAACGTAGTGAGACCTCATCTTTACAAAAAAATCAAAAAATTAACCAGGCATAGTGATGCACACCAGTAGTCCCAGATACTTGGGAGGCTGAGGTGGGAGGATGGCCTGAGCCTAGGAGTTGTAGGCTACAGTGAGCTGTGATCATGCCACTGTGTGAGGGCTCTCCTTCCAGCTTGCATCCTGTGCTTGTGTGGGGAGAGGGGGATTTCTCTCTCAAGGCCAATAGTCCCATCATGAAGACCCCCACCCTCACGACCTCATGTCACCCATCACCTCCCCAAAACCCATCTCCAAGTGCTGTTGCATGGGGTTGGGGCTTCAACATTTGAATTTTAGGGAGACACAGACGTTCAGTCTGTAACAGAACACAGCTCTCCTACCGCTGCAAAGATTTCAAGATCATCCCAGGCCAGAGAACCACAGTGCTGCCTTTTAATGAGGGGAGTGTTCAGTTCTGTTCTGCTGACGTATTCAGGGTGAGGCTCAGTCTCTGATGCATCTCCACCAGTAACACCCTTTTCTGCTTCAACCACCTCTAAGAGATTGGATAAAAGCCACGAACCCTTTCCAGAAACATACACAAAATCCCAGAATCTGTGTGCCCTTCTGCAGGTTCCAGAAGTCCTCCTAGGGGCTGACCACCTACCGCAGAGTCTTCCTTCTAGACCGTTTCCCTCTCTGTCTTCCACCTGAGTGACCTGTCCCAGCTGCACAAACTACTTTTGTTGGTGGGGTCACCAGGCACTCATGAGATTCAGGGGTTGGAACGAACAGGTTGGAACAAACTGTCTGTCCATGTTCAGAGAGAGTAGTGGCTTGTGCATTGTGAACCCTGCCTCCCCTGTGAGGATATTTCCTGACACCTTTAGTTAATAAACACCCCCTAAGTGACTTGGCCACATGAAGATGGGGATAAAAACTTGCAAAGCTTCACCTCCGACATTGCTTCAAGTCTGAGCTCTGGCCCCTCAAGACATGGAAACCACATGGATTGGACCGTGTAGACTGATAGCACCCGGCAAGGCTGGGACGTGATACATTCCAGATGGAAAGTTATGGAATTTATCAAGGGATTGGCTGTGTGAACATTTTCATGGGAAATGGAATCGGTACAATTAAACCTGCTTTAGAATCAGTAGCTGTTCTGTTGGGGGTTTGGTTTTTTACACAGTGTTTAGGTGGAGAAATGGAGAGGGGAGACCTGTGAAAATCAGTCGTGTGCACGTGCACCGGACGGCAGGTGTCTTTCAAGGATGAAATAAAACACAGTAGGGTGAGCTGGATTTGCTGCTGAACTCATGCCTGCCATTTCCCTGGGGATGGAATGTTTTACTTTGAAACCCGCCATCTGGTGAACCACCAGAGGGAGGGATGGACCTGACGGTGCCCCACAGTCTAATCTTCTCAGTTCACAGGGGCTAGGGGGCACCCCGTGCCAGCACACAACCCAATGGAGTGTGCCGTTCAGAGCTGAAGGGGAGCAGGAGGTGCTGCCTCGAGTGTGTGAGTGAATGCCGGAAATGGCTTAGGGTGCATTGGGAGGATACTGGCTCGGGAGAGCAGAGCATGGGAGAATCCGGCCACTTACTTGAGTAGAACATCTGAGCGACAACAGTCTGCTGGTTGCTGTGTCAGGCCACAGTTCTGAGACAGATGGGCACTTATTTTGCAAAATGCTGGTCAAGAACGGAATTGGAGTTTCTCTGCCAAGGAACTAAATGGAACATCCCAATAAACAGGGCAGACTTGAAAAACCTCCCACTGGAAAGCCCCTTCCTCTCCAGGCAGGGGTCAGATGGACTTTGTTGCGTTCGTGTTGGTACCTCATGAGGGACTCCACGTGGAGTTGCAGATGTACCAGTCTCAGTTAAATCCCTCTGTTATGACGTATTTATTTATTTATTTTTGAGTCATGGTCTCAGTCTGGCGTACAGTGGCACCATCACGGCTCACCGCAGCCTCCTGGGTTCAGGTGCTCCTCCCTCCTCAGCCTCCCAAGTAACTGAGACTGCAGGTATGTGCCACCACACCCAGCTTATTTTATAAGATTATTTTTATAGAGACAAGGTCTCACTATGTTGTCCAGGTTAGTCTTGACTCCTGGGCTCAAGCGGTCCTCTTGGCTCAGCCTAGAGTGGTGGGATTACAGGCATGAATCCACCATGCCTGGCCTGTTGTGATGGATTTAGATTCATTCTTTTGCTTGGTTTTACTGAACCAAAAGAAAATGGTAGTAATGTATTTCTTAGTGGTGACGTGTCTAGAAAACCAGTAAGGTGATTCTTCTTTTTATTTGAACTCTAGTTTGGGGCATCTCTGAATAGTAGTTAAGTTTTGCTTTTCTGAGTAAAGAAGCCTTTGCAGTTGTAAGAAGCCATCATTTACTCCCAGGCTTTTCTAGTCAGAAGACATTTATTGGTAACAATGATATTTCTCAGGGCCATCTATTCAAATCTCATGTCTCCAAGTGGGAATCGCCGTTAAGCTATGTGCATGTTATGGCCTGGCAGTGTCTGCTGTCCATCTGAAACAGCTCCCATCAGGTGCTGGAATGGTCTATTCCTCTTCAGCCAGGAGGAGATTTGCTGATGCACCACAGTCTCGCTTTCCAATTTCTCAAGTGTTGGCGAAGGATTTAAAATACCCTTGGAAAGCAGTTGGCCTCTGTCAGGGTCATTTCACGGGCAAGGAAAGGTAAAGAAGCAGGTGGGTGCCCCCAAGAAGTTAAGGGATAAGAGAGGCAGAGATGAATTCTTGGGCTTTGTGTCCCGGCAAGATCTGAACAATTCATGTGACCCCCAAGCAAGGTGATAACCGCAGTTGGGTCACATAATGTTTCTGTGAGTTCCCCACTCTCTTGGTCTTCTGCCATCACATTTGTTTATATCATTTGTATTTATGGAATATCTAGCAATCTGGAAGAGCTTTAGAGTAACAAAAGTTTACTTTTTCGAGTATCCGTTGCAGGTGGACAGTTATCTCATTTGATTCTAGAGTGTTTGCCATTATATGGTTAGGAGAGGAGGCATTGAAAAGACAAGGAAAAGCAGGTCACTCTTCTGTCTTTCTCTGTAAGGCATCCCTGGGATGGAGCCTCTCTGATGCTTAGAGACAGGTGGAGGGGTCAAACTGTGGCTTGATACCAAGCTTGATAAAGAAAATGTGGTACTTGTACCCTATGGAATATTACACAACCATAAAGGAAAACAAAATCATGTCCTTTGCAACAACACGGATGCAGCTGAAGACCATCATACTATATTAACTATCACAGAAACAACTGAATACCGCATGCTCTCACTCATAAGCAGGCCCCGATCACAGGTTACACAAGCACAAGGGTGGACTCTACAGATGCTGGACACTGCTAGGGAGGGAGGGAGGGAG
The DNA here is from genome assembly GCF_000164805.1 of Carlito syrichta. Lineage (NCBI taxonomy): Eukaryota > Metazoa > Chordata > Mammalia > Primates > Tarsiidae > Carlito > Carlito syrichta. The sequence goes on from NW_007232065.1 coordinate 309,229, forward strand.
GAAGGAGGGATGGGAGACACGTGGCAACACGCTGGCTGCCAGGTCCACTATCTGCTAGAAGCCCAGACCTCACCTGCGCACACTTTAAATCCTGTTGTGGACCTCACAACTCTAAAATAAAATAAAAATAAAAACCTGGGTTGAACTTGGTTTCTGTCTCCACTTCCAGCCAGCCTGCTGACCCTGGAAGGTGCTTTGATTTTATCTGGACTGGCCTCATACTTTTCATCAGTAAGATGATTTCAGAGGGCCTCTTTTGGCTAGAAAATTCTATTATTCTATGCTTAGAACTGAGAACCGCCTGTCTGTATGAAAATCAAGGTAGGTTTGACTTTGCCGCAGACAATTCAGTCTGTAGACTGTTCTAGGCTACATAAGCTAGAAATATTGCTGGGAGTGGCCAATCATACGGTATAACAAAACAAAAAAATGTTTGCATTTTTGAAGCTGAGCAGAGTCTCGGTAACAACTATACCCAGTACTAAAGCAGAAAGATAATCAGAAATGGATCTTTTCAGCTTGGTCATCACAGGGTTAATAAGACTGTAGACAACACATAATTACTGGCATATTGATTGGAGTGGTTGCTTTTACCTTTTCTTGATGGTTTAGAAATACAGCGTAAAGTCCATCTATTTCAAGAAGTCAAATGCTTCTCAGTGAAAAGTGATCATTAGCAAACCCCAAACAGATTGTCATTTCCCCAGGGAGTAGGCGAGGATGTCCTGCCTCAGAAGTTTCGAGGGGACTCTGGCAACCTGCCATGGTCATGCCAGTGGGTCGGGCCCGTGCCCGCCTCTTTGTCCATCCCAGCTTGCAGGCCACGCTGCCACAAGAGGTCAACTTGGATGCTGTGGCCACATTTTAAAAAGAGAACCGTAATTATGACCTCTAATTATGTACGCGGACGGTGGCCAGCTTAAAGAGAACGCCACCACCGCCACCCCCCTCCCCACCCCTCTGAAGCACTGGTTTAATTGGCTGCAGGGGTCAGAAGGGCACTCCCAGCTGTCCCCCCCCATACCCCCAGCCCCATCCAGGCATGCACGGAGGACAGGCAGAATGGGGCCTGCTGTGTTCAGCCTGCTATGTAAGCACCAGGTTAACCACTGCTTGACACGTGCCGCAGCGGAAGGTCACAGTGAATGTGTGTTCACAGGGACGCAAAGCTCCAGGCATCTAGACCTCGCCTGTCTGCGGACAAAGGGCACATCCCATGTCTGGTACAGTTGGTCTAGTGTATTTTGCCACTATGCTCTTCTAACTATTAAAACTTTTTATTCTAGAATATTCCAAATAGCCTACAAAACTTAGGCTCAAACTCGTCTGTGCCCTTCACTGACAGTCTTCAGTCCCAGCCAGGTCTGTTTCACCTGTATCTTTGCCACTTCCCACCTCCTCCTCCCCCAGCTGATGGGTCTTTGGAGCAAATCCCAGAGACCGCGTTATGTCTTCTGTATATATTTCCGTATATATTTCAAAAATTTAGAGATTCTTAGGCTGAGCACAGTGACTCATGCCTGTCATCGCAGCACTTTGGGAGGCTGAGGCGGGAGATTGCTTGAGTTTGCAGGCGTTTGAGACTAGCCCGGGCAACTGAGTGAGAGAAAAAATCCACAAAAACTTGCGTGGTGCATGCCTATAGTCCCAGCTACTCAGGAGACTGAAGCTGAAGGATCCTCTGAGCCTGGGAAGTTGAGACTGTGGTGACTAATTGTGCCACTGCACTCCAACCTGGTTGACAGAGGACCTTGACTCCAAAAAAAAGTTAGATATTCTTAAGCATACAGCCACGGTATCAATAGCACACCTTAATATTTTAACAATTCCTTGGTATTTCATTAGGGTTTACTTCTCCCAAGTTGCTTTTAATTTTTTAACCACATTTTAAAATCTAGAACCAAATAAGGTTCTATACGCTGTAATCCACTGACGTGTCCCAGAAGCTTCTTTTAATTTCTGGATCCTCCATCCACGTTTCTCTACCATGATCTTTTTCTCTTGCTGTTGCTACTGATGCTATTAGTGCTATTAGGGATTGGTTGGTTAAAAACAGATACTCTCCTTGGTTTTCCCTCTCCTCCCGAGTCCCTCACCCTAAAAGTCCTGTGGCCGCTCTGTCCCTTGGCCCAGCCACAGTCTGGAAGCTTCCAGACAGGGCTGAGGCTTAAAGCAAACTTAGTTGTTGTTGCTGTTTTTAAAAAAGCCAAAACCTTTTCTAGAAGAATCTTGAAAGAGTGAGAGAAAACCACAGGAGCCGGTGTGGTGGGTTTTCCTTCCCTGTTTCCCAATTTTCTTGGTTTAGTTGTGCTTGTTTAGTTAATATTTGCTGTGATTTTTTTTCTGTTGAACAATGAATTTATATCTATAAAAAATATAAGTTTTGTAGTAGAGAAGGAACCCGGCCGCCATCACAAGGTCGCTGAACCCCCGCCTCAGAGCCCCCCTCCAGATGTCTGGGTCCCTGCTGTGGCCTCCCTGCCCTTACTCCCTAAAACCAGGAGCCTCCCCTGTCCCCCACTCTGACTGATTTCACCTTTCCAGTCTGCCTGGGTCTGCTCGTCATGTTTTCTGGTGATTGTCAAACCCTCTGGTTTTTCCAGAAACAAGCCCCAGATACACTAGAAAGCCATAGTTGACTTCACACTTATAGTTCGGGAATGAATATTCAGCACAAGTCAGAGGACGTTGGGTTTGGCCTGGACTCCCCCCTTGAAAAGCCTGGTGCCTCGACCACGCTCATGCCCGCAGCTCTTGGGCCCCCTGGATCTCACAGGGCACCAAGGCTTGGTCTTGTGTACTGGAGGTTTTACCTGCTGTCTTGGTCCATTTGGGCTGTTATAATAAAGTACCATAAGATGAGGAGCTTATAGACCACATAAATTTATTTCTCACATTTCTGAAGGCTCGGAAGTCCGAGATCAAGGTGCTGGCAGATTCTGTGTCTGGGTTTTTGTTTTGTTTTTGGAGTTGGGGTCTCACTCTGTCACCCAGGCTGGAGTGTGGTGGCGTAATCATGGCTCACCACAGCCTCGACCTCCTGGGCTCAGGAGCTCCTTTCACTTCAGCCTCCCAAGTAGCTGGGACTACAGGCACCACCATGCCTGGCTAATTTTTTAATTTTTTTGTAGAGGTGAGGTCTCACTGTGTTGCCCAGGCTAATCTCAAACTCCTGGGCTTAAGCGGTCCTCCTGCCTCGGCCTTCCAAAGTGCTGGGACTACAGGTCACCCACATGTGAGCCACCATGCCCAGCCTGTAGTCTAATCTTGAATCTATATTTTCATATTTAACTGTCCCTAAAAAGAGATACTCATTAACAGTTTAATGACATTTTTCTGTTCTAGTGATGAATGAATGATTTCAGTGTCTCCTTGTGTCAAATTGAACATGCACTATTCAATGAAAGCAAAACTGGTGGCAATCATATTATTGTAGTCTCCTAATGTAGCCACCTAACTCTGCAACCCATACAAGAGGTGGGACCTCTTAGGAACCAGGCTGTGCTTTAGGTTTGAGGGAGACATTAGGTGAAGGTCCCATGTAAGATGAAGGAAAATCCTGGCCAGGTGCAGTGGCTCACTTTGGGAGACCAAGATGAAAGGATTGCTTGAGCTAGAAGTTCAAGACCAGCCTGAGCAACATAGCAAGACCTGGTCTCTATAAAAAATAAAAACAATTAGCAAGGTGTGGTGGTGCACACCTGTAGTCCCAGCTACTCAGGAGGATGAGGTAGAAGGATCACCTGAGCCTAGGAGGTTGAGGCCACAGTAAGCCGTGATCATCCCACTACACTTCAACCTGGGCAACAGAGTAAGACCTTGACCCCTCACTCCTCCCCAAAAAAGATGAAGGAAAATGCAACTGCTTTGTCTGTATTTTTCAACTGGTGTATTTCCCAATGAGGATCATTTCTGAGTAAACATATTTCAGAGACCTATACAAAAGTTCACAGGAAGATGGCATCAGCAGATTTCCTTTTATAGTATTTTTTCTAATCTGTTTTTTGGGGGGACGGATTAGACCAGGAGGAGTAAGAGGCTAAGTGCTGAAACTGAGACCCAAACAGAGCTCAGAGACAGTCCTGCCACAGAATCAGCAAGCCCTGAACTTGATGTGAGAGATTCGCCGCGATAGCCCAGCAGCTTCTCCCCAGTCCCGTGAAGGTGCTCATGGCCTTCCTGAGTTCAAGGTGTCTCAACTGAAGCAGGAAGGAGGATCCCGAGTCTCTCAGGGGAAATATGTTGTCATCTCCCTGGGCTCCTCCTAGTCTCTGAAGCACAGGTCTCTAAGAAGACAGAACGAGATCACATCTGTGGTAGTTGCAGTAGTTGTGTGCACAGACAGGTAGGTGTGTGTGTGTGTGTGTGTGTGTGTGTGTGTGTGTAGGGGAGGGGACCTGTTATACAAATGTTGCCTTCTCATCTCCCCATGAGATGCCCCAAACAGGATTGAAGTAACCAAGCACTAGTAGTAAATTCTTCCCAGGACCTGAGGACTTTTTCTGAGACCGGGGTGTCCCAAGAGCCCAATGTTTTATGTCTTAGGACTAAAGACATGCAGCCACCCTGCCCTGCAGGCTGCCTCCTCTCAGCCTCCCATTTTGGGGTTGCCCTGAATGGACGAGAACCACCAAACTAACTAGACGAACCCCACAGAAGACTATGAGCCTTGGGTTAAAAGAATGAGCCCTCCCCCAAGCCCAAGAACCATGTGACACTGGAGACCCTACCTTCTGTTCCCTGAGGGCCAGCTCCAGCCTGGCAGCATGGCTGTCCTCCCCATGCGTGTACCACGATCTGACCATCCCTGCCACACACACTAGCCCTTCCTAGTGTCCCTGCGACAGCTTGGTTGGATGCCTATTCCTGGGCTCTGGGCACACCTGTCCTGGTGAGTGGGCCTCCCTGGGGGGCTACATACACAGGCAGGGTGAGGGTCTATGGCCTGGGTGGGGAGGGGCAGATCTGGGCCTTGGCTGGATGTCCAGGAAGTCTCTCCAGAGGACACCTCGACTTTCCCTTAGCAAGCCGAGGGAGTTCTGCACGTGTGCTTGAACTGTTCTGAGAGCCGGTGTTGTGGGTGCAGACCCCAGCACCCCTCCAGCTATAGGTCTCTGCCTACTGTGTTTTCCGGCTCACTCTTGGGGGACCACTCGTGGCCCTAAATAGGTGAATGGTTATAGTTTTTACTCACTCTTCTCACCCCCACCCAGTTCTCTGACTGCAGATGGGTTCTTAGAGCAACCTCTGACCTGCCTTGAAATCAAAAAGAGAGGAAAGAGGGCATCGCTCCTGTTGGGAGAATTGCCATTGTGTCTCACAGCTGCTGCGTGACCGCAAGGTTGGCAATTGGGGCTCCAGAGTCTTTGGTCCCTCCCAGATGTCTGAGAAGCAGCTGTGTAGCAATGAAGTCAGAAGGCAAAACTGGTTGGATGTGGTGTCGCACGCCTGTCATCCCAGCACTTTGGGAGGCCGAGGTGAGAGGATTGCCTGAGCTCAGGAGTTGGAGACCAGCAGAACCACTTGACAAGACTTCGTCTCTGTAGTAAATCTAATGATGATGATGATGATGATGATGTTAGCCATGCAGGGTGGTGCACGCCTGTAGACCCAGCGGCTTGGGAGGCTGAGGCAGAAGGATCGCCCAAGCCCAGGAGGTCGAGGCTATGGTGAGCCGTGATTGTGCCACTACACTCCAGCCTGGGCAACAGAGGGAGACCCCGACTCAAAAACAAAGTCAAAGTCTTTTTAAACTAAGAGATCACCAGATCATCTCAGTGGAGTGATCATTGGTGACTTCGTGCATTGCATGGGGCAGTGTGTGTTTTTCAACATGGTTGCAGGGAAGATGCAGAAGGATTTGTTCTAACGCGTCTCTGTAATGGCAGTCAGATGTCAGATCTGGGAACATCGGAGGCTCATGGTCCCTTTTATAGATTCTTGTGAGCTGGTGTTATTCAACATCCCGGACAGAGCGAGCCTGTGTTCAGAGTTGCTCCCTCCGGCTCTTCCTTGCTGGAACAGGAGGGAGGCGGACAGGTGGGCGCTGGAAAGGCAGTTGCCTGGGCCTTGGATGCCGACGCAGGTGCTGCTTGATATGTGTCCCCCCCACCCCACCAAACCTGCTGGTGTCACCCCGAGACAGAATGTCTGCATCTGGAAGAGTCTTTGCACGTCCACCTGGTGGAAGACAGATCTCAGGACACCATTGTGCCGGTGGGAACAGTTCATTCTCAGCACCGAAGGCATTGACTGTGTTCCTGGTGGAGGCCACTCCAGGCACCGGGAGCCCTGGGGGCAGTAGAGGGGTGTTGCTGGCAGCAGCCCCATCCTTTGCCAAAAGAGGAAGTAGCTTCTGGGGTGAGACTGGGCAGAGCTGACCTTCCCTTACATGGGGGGCCGTGATAGCTGGGTAAGCGATCTCACAGCTGACGGGACGAATCAGGTACCTGGGGGCCTGCTGCGCACCTGGCAGGGATGGGCTCAGTCCTCTGCTCTAATGGTCTCCCAGGACCTCTGGAACCGTCTCAGGCTTCTGGACATGGCACATGCTCCCTCCAGGCTCCGAAGTGCTCCAGGCTCCTGTGGGAGCCCATTTCCATCCCTGCCCCATGGAAGCCATCTTGCATCTCAGCCTGGCATCTGTCCCCACCTGAGTGATGAGCTCTGGCTGAATCATTAGTCCAGGAGGCCAGGAACAAGCAAGAGGTTTTGAAAGCAAAGAATTTCAGAGTCTAGAGGGCTTTAGCGATGATCCCTCTCTGTCCTCCCTCCCATCCTCCCAGGGTCAGAATCCCCCACACACACATACACACCCATTGTCCCTTTGCTCATGGCTGTCCTTACAGCATCCTCAGAGAGAGGTGACCCAAGAGGCAGAAGTCACACAGAGCAAGTAGAGATTTGCGACTGGATGAGAGGCAGAGAAGAAGGGACTTTGGGAGATATAGTTTCTCATTCACCTATAAGAAGTTAAAAAATTTTTAAATAACAAAAACTGCCCTGGACAAGCACAGCACAGTTTAACAAGCTAAAAAGAGCCTCTTAAATAATAACTGTCTTCTGACCCCCAGGACAGAAGTTGTAGTTTGCCCTGGGCTTCAGGTCTAGAATTTTCTATTCCTTTGTACTCTTTGTCCATCCACATAGTTCCTTTTCGGTTTGCTCCCGGGCACCTGCTACAAAGATTTCCATCAACTGGCCAGAGAGACCAGGGAGGTAGATGTTTGTCGTTAGGAAACTTGAGAGAGCCGGAAAAAGGAAGGCACCTGGGTGACGTTGTCTCGACCAGGAGGGAGGCGATGCATTCACTTGCTTTGGTAGTGTGGATTTGGCAATGAATTGGCAGCATGACATCCTCTCTGCACAGGCGAAGAGGACATCCGAATTCAGTGGCTCAGAAGACAGCGAAGTTAAGATGGTTCTTGCTGCCCAGAGGAAACAGAACCATGGAAGCCGCTGCCCAGGCAGTGTCCGTGTGCAACTGTTACTTCCCAAGCAGAGAAGCGGCAGGGACGGTCACTGGCCCACAGGAACCCAGAGGTCCGGAGAACTCCAGCCCACCCACCCTATTGCCGTGTGAGAGAGGGGGCATCCGAGGCCTCGGGAGACACAGTCCCACCATGGGCTCCCAGCCCAGGATGCACTTTGACTTCTACACTTAACTTCCAGGACCTTCCCTAGAATTCCCTCCACATGAGATGGTCATGGCTGGGCAATGGACGCAGGTTAGAAACGTCCAGCTGGGGAGCTGACCTGGGTACACGTGTTCCTCGCTGGCAGGGATCCACACTTCCTGGTGGAATCCTGAGTCGATCTGCACAGTCGGATGTGGGCACACCCTATATAAGCCAAGTTTTCAGCTCTGTCACCTCCCTTCTTCATAACTTTCAGCTACTTTTTTCTTTTTTTCCTAATATTTTGGCTCCTCAGTTGGGTGAGTCTGTGAATGTGGAACCCATGGATATAGAGGGCCAGCTGTGTATTTTTCCCCATTTTTAGGGATTAACTGATTACTCAGCAGATATGGCACTTTCATGCAGAACATGGATGAAGTTAATTCAGAGCAAAGAGATCTAGTGATGTTGTAGAAGACTGGGGATTTCTGGGGAGCCCTTGTCTTCCTGGATAGGCCTCTTCAAATGGCATTCCTGATTGGCTACTGCAGTGGTTCTGCCCTTTCTTACACTTCAGAATCCCCTGATGCACGAGTTGATGGTGACACCGCTCTTCAGGGTCAGTAAATTATTTGTGTAGAGTTCTCCAATCACTGTTTTTGAGCTGAGAAAGACCCAGAAGATGTGTGAATGGAAACCTGGTATTACCCAAAGTGCACATATAGATCAGCCAATCCTGTCCCTTCACCCCAAAGCTCGATTTAGAGGATCTTGTGTTCCAGCAAACAACCGTCGGTGCCAACTCAATTCATGACTGGTTTTAACTTGCCTTGTGTCTTCAGAGCAGCAAGATTTTGGGATGCTCTTTGGCTCACTTTTTTGGAGACCACTTTTGGGATTGCCTGTCTCCAGCTCCCACCATAAAGGTGGCATGTAAGGTTGCAGCTTGGCCTCCAACTTCCCGTGAGGGTTTTTTATTCCTTGAGGTCCCGCCCATCGAGAATCTCATCTCTCGGACTCTGCGGGTCACTTTGGCCCTTCTCCCTGTGATGAGAGCCCCCAGGTGTTTGCAGTTGGTGTCCAGAGTGAACCCCTATCTCCTGTTTCCCACCTCACCCCAGCTGCTGGCTCTGGCATCTTCTTCCTTAATCACCTTCAGCTGAAAGGGGAGCAGATGAACTATCCGAGGCGGGTGACGTCAGTAGAGCTGCCAGCAGGCCCCTGTTCCGCCTCTCTCCAGATCAGAGGCGGCTGTTATCATCCTGATTGATTGCGACAGAAGCCAAAGGGTATGGCTCTGGCTCCAGTGGTTTCAAAGCAACAAATAAAGATATCCTTTCGCTCAACCCACGCCTAGGGATTTTGCAAAGAGGAGGGGGAAAAAATGTCCACAACAAGGTGGATTTTGTATCTATTTGTTTACTTTGGAATGTGTTCTACTGGAGATATTTTAGTTGAAGAACTGGTCATAGCCATGTGTACATGTAAGCTCAGTAGGGCTTACCTTAGCACTGTTATTTATCTTTTTTGTTGTTGTTTTTGCTTTTGTTTTGTTTCTTCTATTTTATAGTGTTGCAGTCATAGCTCACTGCAGTCTTGAACTCCTGGGTTCAAGTGATTCTCCTGCCTAGCCTCCAGAATAGCTGGGTCTACAAACACATGCTACCACACCCAACTAATATTTCATTTTTTTGTAGAGATGGGCTCTCACTGTGTTGCCCAGGATAATCTCAAATTCTTGGCCTGTTTACCTTTTGTACCAGATAATTGTTCATGGTGGGGCTGTCCTGTACCCTGTGGACTGTTGAGCCACATCCCTGGCCTCGACCCATTAGACGCCAGAAGTATCCCTCAGCTCCCACCCAGGCATGACAATTAGAAGCACTTTCACACATCGCCGTCTGTCCTTGGAGGGAAGGAACGCCCCAGTACAGAGCACAGGCTTAGTACATGGGGTATGCATACACATAGATCCTCTCAGAATACCCCCAGGAAGTGCCCAACTGACCCGAAGTTTTTGTCAATGTGATAGCTCGCTTGCTTTCATCTGTTTTGTATCCCCTTGGCCCTAAAGGTTATCCAAGGCCAGCCTTCCCTCTATATTCACAGGGAACTGGTTCCAGCACCCCTATGGTACCAACAGCTGAGGGTGCCCACATCTCTTATATCAAAGGGCAACATCTTTGTGTCCGTGACCCACATGTCTCCTCCCATGGACAGTACTTTAAATCATCTCTAGGTTACTTTTAACACAATGTACATGCTGTGTCAACAGTTGTTACACCGTATTGTTTAGGGAATAATGACAAGAGAACATCTGTATGTGTTTAGCACAGACACAACCATCGAAGACCTAACACCATAGTTTTCACATAAGCCACGGCCTAACGTTCTCTGGAATTTTTTTCCTCATATTTTTGATCCTCAGTTGATTGAATCCATGGGTGTGGAACCCCGTGGGTACAGAGGGCTGGCTGCATTTATTTCTCCATTTTTAGGGATTAACCAATTATTTGCAAATATGTCACTCTCGTGCAGAGTTAACAGAAAATAGATGAAGATATTTCAAAGCCAAGAAATCCAGTAAAGCCATAGAAGATCAGGGTTTCTGGGGAGCCCTTGTCTTCCTGGATGGGCTTCTTTGGATGGCATTCCCGATTGGCTACTGTAGTGGTTCTGCCCTTTCCTATGCTTCAGAATCCCCTGATGAATTTTTACACACCTCGTGTTGCTTGGGTGGGGCTTGATGTTTTGGGGGTTGTTTCTTGACTCTCTTATTCAGTTAAAGAGACTTTATCATCCTGCAAAACATTTCAGCTATGGGGGGGCAGGGAAAGTTGGAGAAACACATTAGCCCAGTAGAAAAGTAAATGATTTCTGAGATCATAATATGTAGGGTTTCCCTGTAGGAAATGTTCCATTGTTGCGATTTTTTTTTAAGTTGAGGTCACGGTCTCACTTTGTCCCCCAGGCTGGAGTGCAGTGGCAGGATCACTGCTCACTGCAGCCTCGACCTTCTGGGCTTCTGGGCTCAGGTGATCCTTCCGTCTCAACCTCCTAAGTAACTGGGATCACAAGCACAGCTAATTTTTTTTATTTTTTTGTGGAGCCAGGGTCTCACTATGTTGCCCAGGCTGATCTCAAACTCCTGGGTTCAAGTGATCCTCCCATCTCATCCTCCCAAAGTGCTAGAATGACAGGGGTGAGTCACCACACCTGGCCTCATTGTCATCATTTTGTTAGTCATTTGGCTCCAAATGCTTGGATGGTGCTCATGTTTTTGCTGCAGGTCTATGGCGGGCAGGGTCAAGCCAAGGGCTTCCCATAGGCTTTCCAATCTTTAGTAGAGACAACCTCTCCAAGTCACTTTCCTCTGGCACCAAGTCCCAGAGGAAGGGACATCACCACAGATAGAAGCCACACAAGGATCCCATAAAATACCCCTGCTGGGCTGTCTGGACAGCTCCGCGTTGGGCGCTGGGTTCCCATCACGACAGGCCACTGCTTTCTGGGGCAATGGCATATCCTCCCGGCCTCTCTGAGGGTGTCAGCAGCCCCCAAAGACTTTGGTGCAGATGTCCCATAGTTATGGCAGCCACGAGTCACAAAGGGAGGAGAAGGTCAAGTGATGGCACAGGCAGAGTCTGTGTGGAAGGGAGTGTGAAATCAGACCGGCCCTACCTAGTCTGGGCTGCCTACCCCCCCATCTTAAAATGGCACACTCAGGCCCAGCAACAGGAAGGCAAAACCCCATGTTGACTAGTGGCAGACTCAGGACAGAAGCCCAAGGGTCACGGTGCCTGGTCTACTGTCCCGTCCTGTCCACAGAGGGATAGGCTCCTCCAGCCCAGAGGAACCATCTCCACAATTGGGAAAACGCATCTCAGGGTTTTTCTTCATCCAAATAGCCGAACTCTGAGCATGGAAACTCTGTTACCTGCGTCTTCCACTGTAGTATAATAGAGTTGTGTGTGCAGGTTCGAGAGCAGAGGATTTGAAAGCATCTTCACGATGTGTGACTGTGTTTTCAGGCTCGTACTCTGGAGAAGAAGCAACGTGATAAGACAACTGCATTACAGATGGACATTTCAATGAGCGGCTGGGAACCAGTCCAGGGGAGCAGTCATGCTCGTCACTGAGGCCTGAGCAGAGGAGGTGTTTTTTTAATATGGGATTTAAGATTGGCTCAGTTTTGATAGTGGTCATAACTCTATTAAGTACCTGTGATAGCATGCTTGGTGTTTCACTGCACTCGTCAGAGCAGGTGATATGGGATCTTGTACGAAGGTGCTCAGTTAGGATGCTGGAAGGACCCTCCCCATCCCAGAAGAATTTCTCTACTGCCCTCTGAGAGTTCTTCTGAGAAACAACATGAAACATACTCCTGCCAAGTGGGTCTTTTATTTTCTTTCTTTTTCTTTTTTAAAGACAGAGTCTTGCTCTTCTATTGCCCAGGCTGGAGTGCAGTAGCACAGTCATAGCTCACTGCAGGCCTGGAATTCCTGACCTCAAGCAATCCTCCTGATTCAGCCTCCTGAGTAGCTGGGATTACAGGCATGTACTACTATGCCTGACTAATTTTTAAATTTGTTGTAGACACAGGGTCCTGCTATGTTGCCCCAGGCTGATCTTGAACTCCTGGCCTCAAGCAGTCCTCCTACCTTGGCCTCCCAAGTGCTGGGATTACAGGTATGAGTCTCTGCGCCTGGCCTCCAAGGGTGTTCATTACCAAAAAGGGTTTCTGGCTAAAATACTGTCCTCTTTCTTTATTCTGATAAAACGGATCAAAGCATCTAGGGAAGATTCTTTGCAGCCAGCCCACGGCTCCCCTCACCAAGATCTTGTCCTGGGCCCTTTATGCTTCAGAATCAGCTGTGCCTCTGAAGTAGAAACATTTCTCAGTCTCAGAACAGCCACCTGGTTCCCTAAAATACCTCCAGCCCAAGACCTCCAAAACAAGAGTCCTTTTTCAGAAGCATCCTGCACAAAAGAGCGCTTCCATCAGAAAGTCCCTCTGTGACCTGAAGACGTAAACCACTGCTTGTCTCCTGACCACAGAGAATTTAGACTCTTCTAGGGAGACCCAGAATGTGTTCCTGAAAACTAGCATGTTATCCAAGGTCAAGACCAGGGGTGGCTGGGTGTGGTGGCTCTTGCCTGGAATCTCAGTTCTTTGGGAGGCCAAGGTGGAAGGATCACTCGAGACCAGGAGTTCAAGACCAGCCTGGGCAACATAGTGAGACCTCATCTCTAACAACAACAACAAAAAAAGTAGCTGGGCTTGGTGGTAGATACCTGTAGTCCCAGCTATTTAGAAGCTGAGGCGGGAGGATCACTTGAGCCTAGGAGTTCAAGACAAGATTTGACCACATAGTGAGACCTCGTCTCTACAGGAAAAATAAAAAATAAAAAAATTAGCTGGAGCCGGGCTCGGTGGCTCAGCCTGTAATCCCGCCCTTTGGGAGGCTGAGGTGAGTAGATTGCCTGAGCCCATGGGTTCGAGACCTGCCTGGGCAACTTGGTGAGACCTCATCTCTACAATAAATCAAAAAATTAGCCAGGCGTGGTAGTGCATGCCTGTAGTTCCAACTACTTGGAAGGCTGAGGCAGAAGGATCACTGGAGCCCAGTAGGTCAAGGCTGCAGTGGCCAGGAGCGGCCACTGCACTCCAGTCTAGGTGACAGAGTGAGACTCCAACTCAAAAAAAAAAAAATTAGCTGGGCATGGTGGCACATGTCTTATAGTCCCAGCTACTCAGGAGGCTGAGTTTGGAGGATCACCTGAGTCCAGGAGGTAGAGACTGCAGTGAGATGTGATCGTGCCAGTGCACTCCAGCCTAGATGACAGAGTGAGACCCTGACTCAAAAAGAAAAGAAGAGGTGAGCCCCAGAGAGAGGCAGAGGGAGACTTGTGAGCAGGCCCAAGCGAAAGGGAGCGCATATTCATAGGAAGGGGAGCTAGGGGCATAGGACAGTGTGTCTGGGTGAGGGGCTGGGAGAACAGTGCAGAAGCAGTGTCCATAGGAGCCCAGGCCTGGCAGGGGCGGCATGCTGGGCAGGAGTGATGTGATCAGTTCCCACACCTGCCTTCTGGAAGTCTGCAGCAGAGGGACAAGGGGTCTTCTTTACAGACAGTGTGGTGGGTTTTTATGCACTGAGAAGTCACCATGGAAGATCTTTACCCAGTGTATGCTTAATAATAAAAGGTTGCAGAGATGTACTATTAAGTGAATAAAAATGTTAAATTGCAGAAAACTTTTCCATATAAGCTGTTTTTTAAAAACTAGATTCGTGTGTATGGGGAAATATATGTGTGCTGGTATTTCACTGAATGCATGTAAATACTTATTTTGTATAGACAGTTTCTGGACGCATAGACAAGAAAATATGTCTGAGAGGGGGCCTCTGTGGGAATGGCATTTATTTCTGAAATTATATCCACCTGGTTTTTTTTGTTTTTTTGTTTTTACAGTGAGCACACACTACTTTCATGATTCTTATAAGGGGGAGGGGAAACCTTAGGAATTTTAATAATAAATAAGAATAGTGGGCATAGTGGCTCATGCCTGCAATCCCAGCACTTTGGGAAGCTGAGATGGGATGATCGCTTGAGGCCAGGAGTTCGAGAGCAATCTGGGCAATGTAGCGAGACCTTGTTTCTACAAAAATACATGAAAAAAAAAATAGATAAGAATAAGCCTTGTAGCATTTCTTCCCTTACGAGGAAAGAGGTGAAAATTTGTCAACTTGGGAGACTGAAGCACGTACAGCGTGTTGAGGGGTGACAGGCAGGAGGATACACGGTTTCCAGAAGGATACATGGCTGAAGCATGTCTGACCAAGCATCTCTTCGGTGGGCTGGTGTTTACCCCAGGAGCCCAAGAGGGCCCTTCTGGTATTGCTCTGATCACTTCTTGGAGGACTGTACTTCAGCCGCTTACTGGATGAGGAAAGAGGTCTGATTTCTTTCATTTTCACTTACCTGTAAATCTGATTATTGGACCAAGAACATGTTATATTTAGTATATTAGCAAATGAAAACAAAGTTGGTGTCACTTAGGAGGAAATCTTTGCAATTTGGGGTCAAGCTAAGATTTTTTTAAAAAAACATAAAAGACACCAAGCTATAGCATAACAAATTGCTGGGCTGGGTGCAGTGGCTGAAGCCTGTAATCCCAGCACCTTGGGAGGCCGAGGCAAGAGGACTGCCTGAGCCCGCAGGTTCCAGACCACCTGGGCAATTGGCGAGACCTCCTCTCTACAATAAATAAAAAAAATTAGCTGGGCATGGTAGCGCATGCCTGTAGTTCTGGCTACTTGGAAGGCTGAGGCAGAAGGATTGCCTGAGCCCAGCAGGTCAACACTGGGGTGACCGTGAGCATGCCACTACACTTCAGCCTGGGTGACGGAGTGAGAGTTCAACTCAAAAAAACAACAAAAAAACCAAATTGCTAAATTGAACTTCATAAAAATTAAAGACCTCTGCTTATTAAAAGATACTGATCACAGTTTGGGCAACATAGGGAGACCCTGAATCTACAAATAAAAAATTTTTTAAAAATTAGCCAGGCGTGCTGGTATGTGCCTATAGTCCCAGCTACTCAGGAGGCTGAGGCAGGAGAAGCACTTGAGCCCAGGAGGTTGAGGCTGTGGTGAGTTGTGATCATGCCACTGCACTGTAGCCTGGGCAACAGAGTGAGACCCTAACTCAGAAAAATAAAAAGAAGAAGCTGATCAGATAGTCCATGGATTGAGAAAAAATACATCTTACAGAGGACTTACATTCTGAATATTTAAAGAAAACTAACTTACAACTGAATAAGTTGAACCAACCAATTAAAAATGAGCAAAATACTTGAACAGACTTTTCACATAAGACATACAAATCACCATTAAGCACATAAAAAGATGCCCAACATTACTTGTCACTAGGGATATACAAAGGAAAACCACAATTAAATATCACTACACATCCACTGGATGACTAAAATTTTTAAAGATTGACAGTTTCAAGTGTTGAAAAAACATATACCCTCTTGGGAAAACAGTTTAGCAATTCCTTATAAAGTTAAACATACATTTACCTACAAATTACCTAAGGAAAATGGAAACATATGTTCACAAAAGACTGGAAGAGAAGTCTATAGCAGCTTTTTTTAATATCCCAAACTGCAAACAATCCAAATGTCAATCTGCCAGTTAATGGATAAACACATTGTGGTATGTCCATTCAGTAGAATATTACTCAGTGACAGTTATGAGGAATAAACTACTCACGCCACATCAGTGATGGATGACAGAAAGCAAGTTAGTGATTGCCCAGGCCAGGGGTAGACAGTGTCCACAAAGGGACACAAGGACACTCTGGGGCGATGGAAACCTGTGTTTCGATTGAGCTCTTCATCTTGATAGTAGTGGCAACACTGGTGTAAAATGTGTCCTAACTCACCAGACACTACGCTGTTAAGTGGGCACACTTGATTGCATGGGAACCATCCTTTTATTTTATTTTTGTAAGGATGGCACTCCCTGCATCCCAGGGAGGGGCTGGCACAGTGGTGTGCTGGCACATGTGAACACATGATTGCCTCTTAGACTTTGTCCTGCCGTTAGGGGCTCTTGCATCTGCCAGTCTCTTCGCCAGAATGTCAAGAGAGGCAAGCGTCCACCTCGTTGTCTGCTTCATCCAGTTCATGGGGCGATGTGTTCAGGAACTGACCTTTTCAGGATGGAGAGGGAGGCTGTAGGATGGCTTTATGGGTGGCACCCACCCAGATGCCAGGGCACCAGCGCAAAGCCCCAGGATAGCATCAGGTGCAGCAGATCTAGTTAGGAGGAAAGGCTGGAGGCTGTCCATCAACATCCTTGTTTTGTTTCACAGCTTATGTGTTTATTTGTCCTGGCTTGGGTGGGGGTGGGGTGATGGTCCTGGCAGACGCTCCACAGTCTGAAGCTGCCCTGGGGCCACCCCTAGGTCTCCCTGCATTTGTGAATAATGAAGGCGCACTCCTCCTTGAAGGTTCTCTTTCTCTTTTTTCCCTTTTGTCACATCTTTTTATCTGTGGTCCTCTGCACCTTCCTCTTGGGCTCCGTGTGTGTTTGAAGAATACGGAACTACTGTCTAATTTCCTGGTAAAATAAATAGAAAAGGATCCTGAGTTCTTTTTTTTTTTTTTTTCTTTTG